>NW_016803101.1:1618170-1633629 GCF_001698545.2 Rhinopithecus bieti
TTTTTTGTATTTTTAGTAGAGACGGGGTTTCACCGCGTTAGTCAGGATGGTCTCGATTTCCTGACCTCGTGATCCTTCCGTCTCGGCCTCCCAAAGTGCTGGGATTACACGCTTGAGCTACCGCACCCGGCCCCAAAGGAAAATTTAAACAGAAAAAAAAAAATGCAACAGTAAAAAACAACACTTAAGCCATAGTTAAAAATGCAAAAAGAAGCCAGGCATATGGTGGAATGCCTGTAGTCCTAGTTATCTGAAGAGCTGAAGTGGGAGGGTCACTAGAGCCCGGGAGTTTGCAAGTAGCCTGGACAACACAGTGAGACCCTGTTTCTGGAAAAAAAAAAAAAAAGCTTCTAAATGAAGTGAGCAGTTTCTCTTAAGTAGGTTCTAAGGTGGAAGAAGTGGAGAGAAAAATGCTATATAATTATCATCTAGAGAATGATCCTTTCTTTTGAAATGAGTTTCCGTTTCAAACTGGGATAGAAAATAGTCAAGTCGGCTTGTTAAATGTCACGCTGGAAAGCAAAAGTGCCCTTTCAAAGTGTGGAATACAGTGAATGAGATAAGCAGTGGATCCAGCAGTATGAGTTTTTGAATTCAAACAGTTAGAAGAAACAGAGGGGTACGTTTAGAAACTAAGTGCAGACAACCAAGGGAAGGATTAGCTGCATACAAAAACATACTGCTCAGAGGAAAAACTCTCACAGATCACCCATAAAAACACAACTTAGGGCTGGGTACGGTGGCTCACACCTGCAATCCCAGCACTTTGGGAGGCTGAGGTGGGTGGATCGCCTGAGGTCAGGAGTTCGAGACCAGCCTGGCCAACATGGTGAAACCTCGTCTCTACTAAAAATACAAAATTAGCCAGGCGTGGTGGCAGGCATCTGTAATCCCAGCTACTTGGGAGGCTGAGGCAGGAGGATTGCTTGAACCTGGGAGGCAGAGGTTGCAGTGAGCTGAGATCTGCACTGCACTCCAGCCTGGGCAACAGACCAAGACTCCATCTCAAAAAAAGAAAAAAAGAAAAAAAAGTGGCATAGATCGAGTGTCTCCCCAGGTACCGAGTGTAGAAACATTGGCTTGAAAAATTGAGGTTAGGTCTTTAAATACAAATTGAATTAGATTTTGCAGAAAGAGTTTCCTAGAATTACCATAAAATTTAGGTAAAAGTTAAATCTGGCCTTAATTTGGCAAAATTATATGCCTTAATAACTTCACTTTCTGTGGTTGGTTATAATACTTATCCCACACATTCATTCAACAGAACATTCACTGAGTGTGTAGTAAGTGCCTGGCACTGGGCTAGGCCCAGAGATGGGAAGGGGGCAAACAATATACAAAGATGTAATAAAAGACAAGGTAGGAAGTGCAATAGTAGAGGCATGCACATGGTGTTGAAAGAGAAACCTTGCCGGGCACGGTGGCTCACACCTCTAATCCCAGCACTTTCGGAGGCAGAAGCGGGCGGATCACCTGAGATCAGGGGTTTGAGACCAGCCTGGCCAACATGGTGAAACCCCCATCTCTACTAAAAATATGAAAATTAGCCTGGTGTGGTGGCACGTGTCTGTAATCCAAGCTACTCAGGAGCCTGAGACAGGAGAATGGCTTGAACCCAGGAGGTGGAGGTTCCAGTGAGCCAGGATCGTGCCATTGCACTCTAGCCTGGGCGACAAAAGTGAAACTCTGTCTCAAAAAGAAGAAAAGAAGAAAGAAGAAAGAGAGAAAGGGAGAAAGAAAGGAAAGGAAGAGAGAAAGAAAGAAAAAGAAAGGGAGAAAGGAAGAAAGGGAAAGGAAAAGAAAAGAAAGAGAAACCTTACCTAGAGAAAGCCACATGAATATATGTGTGGAGGGATAATGCTATTTGGAAGACTTTGGGTTGTCTCCCAAAGTGATGAGTGTTGTAAGATGAGTAGGAGTTGGCTAAGCTGGGGGTCAGAGGACAGTCTGGGAAGGTAGAAGCAGTAAGCAGAAGCAAAGCACAAAGGCACAGAGAACCATGGTGTGAACTTGAATGCACAGCTGTCTTTGGAGCATAGATCGTTAGGCAAAGACTTAGGTGATCCTAATGAGATACAATGCATGGCTTGTTAGCGGTGAGGAGATTCAGAAGGGTTTTAACCAAGGGAGAGCCCTGCTGAGGTTTTTCATTGTATGGATGAGATGAAAGGGAGCCAAATAGCTCACTTTGGCTGTGTTACAGATGATGGGCTTGAGTAGGACTCACTGGAGACCAGTATTATAATCTAGGGAGAGATGGCAAGGGCCTAAAGACAAGGAAACTAGCAAGACTTAGGACAGGTTAGATGGAAGGGGAAAGGGTAGGATAAAACAGAGCAGGACTCTCAGGTTTAGCCTTTGTAACTGGATATCTATGCTGCTGCTAATTGAGTTAATGAATTCAGAAAAAGGAACGTGTGTGTTTTGGTCAGGATACCCCCCAGGAACAGGAACCACACTCAGGTTGGGGAACTGAGAAGGCCTTAATAACTAAATCAGTTACACAAAGTTGTGGGCAGGGTGTAAAGAAACCACGAGTACTAATGTAGCCCTTTGCAGCTAGTAACAGTGGGATGAGGAAAGGAATGCTGTTGTCAACCCAAGACCTGAAGGAACCAGTTTTGGGACCCGAAAACAGAAGGCTGCTGTGTGGAAGGACTGCCTGGCAAGAACTGTGACCTCGCTCAAGGGACGGGGAAGAAGCCGTCCTGCTGCAGCCTTGCAGGGAGGCGAAGGAGAGATCAGCACTGCAACTTCATTCTGGTCTCACCTTCTGACCTCCTGCTGGGATTACTCATTGGCCAGGCCCAACCGGAAGCTGAAGCAGAGTGAAGAGGTTCCCAGCATAGTTCACACAGGCTATCCTCCTAGGGCAAGAGTGGATCTGGAGGGGGAAATGCAGGTTATGCAGCTCAATGTTAGTGAAGAACATAATGAGTTCGGTTAGAAACAGGTGGGCTTTTAGTTTTAAAGGCTATCTGGGGCTGTGTAGAGAGACAATGGGCCCTGGTGGCAGAAAAGCTTATATTTGCCTCTGTGATTCACCATTTACTAGATGTGTGAACGTGGACACATTTCTTAAACTGCTCTGTGCTTCCGTTTACTCATCTGTAAAACAGAGCATAGTAATAGTACCTACCTCGAAGAGCTGTTGCAGATTAGCAACGAGATGACATGTATAAAGTACTTGGAATAGTGCCTGGCATATAGAAAGCACTTAATAAACATCTGCTGTTAGCTATTATCCATATGGAAATGGTAAACCGACAGAGGAATATACAAATCTGAAAGGGAAGAAAGGAGATTTGACACACAATTGTAAGGGAAGTTGTCCTACTGAGTGAGCTCACCCAGTGAGACTGTCTTGAGTAGCACTGTGCAAGAGACATGGAATGCAAGCCGCATATGTAATTTTGAAAATGTGAAATTTAACAAAGAAAAATAACCTGTGACATTAAAAAAACTAAAGAGGAATATGTGAAATTAATTTTGAAAAAATAAACATATTTGCGTTGTTTATCACAAATATATCCAAAATGTTACAATTTCAATGTGTTTTTTTTTTTTTCTTTTTTTTTTTTTTTTTTTTTTGAGACAGAGTTTCAATCTTTTCCCTAGGCTGGAGTGCAATGGCACTATCTCGGCTCACTGCAACCTCTGCCTCCCAGGTTCAAGTGATTTTCCTGCCTTAGCCTCTCAAGTAGCTGGGATTATAGGCACCCGCCACCATGGCCGGCTAATCTTTGTATTTTTAGTAGAGACAGGGTTTTGCCACGTAGGCCAGGCTGGTTTTGAACTCCTGACCTCAGGTGATCCACCCGCCTCGGCCTCCAAAGTGCTGGGATTATAGGCATGAGCCACCACATCCAGCCGTATTTCATATTTTTAAATTTGAGATGTTTATTTTCTTTTTCATGTTTTGTACTAAGTTTTTGAAGTTTGGCCTGTATTTTCTACTTACAGCACATGTCAGTTTGGATTAGTATATTTCAAATGCTGAAGAGCCTCCTGTGGCTAGTGACTACTGTATTGGACAGTGCTGGTCTAGAGATAGGAAAGCAGAAAGATTTGGTGAGGTCCCTGAACAACACTTGTCAGTAAGGCTCTGGGGCAGGATGAAGAAACTACAGTGAAAAAGGAAAGGTTATAAGAATCAGAAAAGTGAAATTCCACAGAGAATCCAGGGGACAGAGTTTTTAGTAGCGTTTTAAAGAGGTTGGAGCAGCCAGCCCAGTAAGGACAGGTCTATAAAGTGACCACTGCATTTGCAAATAGAAGATTGTTGGTGATCTGGAAATAAATTGTTTTCATAATAAAAATGATTGGCTGCTGGGTGTGGTGACTCACACCTATAATCCCAGCACTTAGAGAGGTAGAGGCGGGAGGATAACTTGAGCCCAGGAATTTCAAGACTAGCCTGGGCAACATAGTGAGACTATTTTCAACAAAGATGAAAGAAACAAAAGAACAAATAGCGGCCAAAAGGCCAGGCGTGGTGGCTCGCGCCTGTAATCCCAGCCCTTTGGGAGGCCGAGGCAAGCGGATCACAAGGTCAGGAGATCCAGACCATCCTGGCCAACATGGTGAAACTCTGTGTTTGCTAAAAATACAAAAATTACCTGGGCGTGGTGGCATGTGCCTGTAGTTTCAGCTACTTTGGAGGCTGAGGCAGGAGAATTGCTTGAACCAACCCAGGAGGCGGAGGCTGCAGTGAGCCAAGATTATGCCATTGCACTCCAGCCTGGGCGACGGAGTGAGACTCCGTCTCAAAAAAAAAAAAAAAAAGTGGCCAAAAAATGGACAGGAATGAATTATCTAGTGGTGGAGGGAGAGGTGAGGCCAAAGAAAATGTTGGTTTTGTTTGTTTTTGAGAGAGTCTCGCTCTGTCACCGAGGCTGGAGTGCAGTGACGCAATCTTGGCTCACTGTAACCTCCGCCCCTAAGGTTCAAGAGATTCTCCTGTTTTGGCCTTCGGAGTGACTGGGATTACAGGCATGTGCTACCACTCCAAGCAAGTTTTTGTATTTTTAATAGAGACGAGGTTTCAGTAGGTTGGCCAGGCTGGTCTTGAACTCCTGACTTCAGATGACGCACCCACCTTGGCTTCCCAAAGTTCTGGGATTACAGGCGTGAGCCACTGTGCCTGGCCAATGTTGCATTTATTATTATTTTTTGAGAATAGGAGTCACTGAGCCTATTTATAGGTTAAGGTGAAGAGGTTTACAGGGCATCCAGACAGATAACTGTCTAGGAGGCATTTTAAAATGCACTAGGGAAAAATAGCACATACCATCGCTTCTCAGCTACATCTTTAAGGAAGGACATGCTCAGAAGTGTCGGATCCAGCCTGGGCAGCATAGTAAGACCCCATTTCTACAAAAAATTAAAAAATTAGCTGAACATGGTGACTCACATCTGTAGTTCCAGCTACTGGGGACCAGTGGGAAGGGGGTCTGAGGTGGGGGGATTGCTTGAGCCCAGGAAGTTGAGGCTGCAGTAAGCTGTGATTACACCACTGCACTCCAGCCTGGGTGACAGAGAGAGATCTTGTCTCAAAAAAAAAAAAAAAAAAAGTGTCAGATCCACTCATTCACTCACTTTCTATCCCTTCTTCCTATCATGACTTTATTGTAGTATCCTTCTTACTGATATTGCCTCTAGTCTTAGAGTTTCATCCACCTCCTCTACACTTGCACCAGAGAGATCACATTAGGTTACAAATACCATCAGTGCCAGAAATTCTTTGTCCATTTAGGAAACATCTATTGGGGCCAACTTGTACACTTGCTGTTTACTCTTCAGCAATCAATGTCCTTCTTTTCACTTTCTATAAGTCTTTTGTTTCTATCTTGAAATCCATGTGATTCTGCTGATGGAGCATATGACCTAGACTATTCCATCTCTCTCTCTCTTTTTTTTTTCTTTGAGATGAAGTCTTGCTCGCCACCCAGGCTGGACTGCAGTGGCACGATCTCGGCTCACTGCAACCTCCACCTCACAGGCTCAAGCGATTCTCCTGCCTCAGCCTCCCGAGCAGCTGGGACTACAGGTAAGTGCCACCACGCACAGCTAATTTTGGTATATATATATATATATTTTTTTTTTTTTTCTTTTTCTTTTTTTTTTTTTCTGAGACGGAATCTCGCTCTGTCGCCCAGGCTGGAGTGCAGTGGCCGGATCTCGGCTCACTGCAAGCTCCGCCTCCCAGGTTTATGCCATTCTCCTGCCTCAGCCTCCCAAGTAGCTGGGACTACAGGCGCCTGCCAACGCGCCCGGCTAGTTTTTAGTAGAGACGGAGTTTCACCATGTTAGCCAGGATGGTCTCGATCTCCTGACCTCGTGATCCGCCCTTCTCGGCCTCCCAAAGTGCCGAGATTACAGGCTTGAGACACCGCGCCCGGCCAATTTTGGTATATTTAGTAGAGATGGGGTTTCACCATGTTGCCCACGATGGTCTCCATCTCAACCTCCTGATCCGCCTGCCTTGGCCTCCCAAGGTGCTGGGATTACAGGTGTGAGCCATTGTGACCGGCCTCCATCTCTTTTGACACATAGGTTGGTTCTTTTGTGACATCTGATGTAGGGCTGCCACTTGGAGCAAAATTTAAATTCTGCTTGGAATGTTAAGATAAAGGGTGTTCACTCTCCTTCTAGAGGGTATGTAGCCATGAGATCTGGAATTGTTTCAGCTATGTTTGCTCTATGAGGAAATGTAGTCTGAGAATAAAGCAAACGCAGAGAGGATAGCAGAGCCAAGAGAGTCAGAAAAATGAACCCAGAGCACAAATGATAAGAAATTCTGATTCAAGCCATGCCTAATGTCTCTGACTGGACATTTTGTTTCATGAACCAATAAATTACCTTTATTATTTAAACCAGATTGAATTGAATTTTCTATTATTTGCAACAACAACAACAAATCTGCTCAAAAGCTTACTGGGTGCCAGGGTTTATACTAGAAGCTTAAAGTCATTTCACTACTACAGTTCTTCTTCTTACCTATAGTGTTAATGATAATTAGTATAATCACATACAGGACAAAGTCTCAATTCTTTTCCAAGGAGTTTCTCAATCAACAATGTTCTCCATGAAATGGCCTTGTCTACTTTTTTTGCTGCATCCCTTGTGGCATTATATATATATGTGTTTTCTGTTTTCACATTGCTATAAAGATACTACCCAAGGTACTCTCTTCCTTAATTTATAAAGGAAAGAGGTTTAATTGACTCACAGTTCTGCATGGCTGGGAGGCCCACAGGAAACTTACAATCATGGTGGAAGGGGAAGCAGGCATGTCTCACATGGTGGAAGGAGAGAGAGAGTGTGTGTGAACACAGGAAAAGCTACCATTTATAAAACCATCAGATCCCGTAAGAATTCAGTCCCTATCATGAGAGCAGTATGGGGAAACCACCCCCATAATCCAGTCACTTCCCTTCATCAACATATGGGAATTACAATTTGAGATGAGATTTGGGTGAAGACACAGAGCCAAACCATGTGTATCTATCTATCTATCTATCTATCTATCTATCTATCTATCTATCTATCTATTGAGAGAGGAGAGAGAGAGAGAGAGAGAGAGAGGGTCTCACTCTGTCACCCAAAGTGAAATGCAATGGCACAACCATGGCTCACTACAACCTCAACCTCCAGGGCTCAAGGGATCCTCCCACCTCAGCACTGCAGGTAGCCTGGACTACAGGCATGCATCACCATGCCTGGCTAGTTAAAAAAAAAACAAAACTTTTTTTGTAGAGGCAGAATCTCACTGTTTTGCCTAGGCTGGTCTTGAACTCCTGAGCTCAAGTGATCTTGCTGCCTCGGCCTCCCAAAGTGCTGGGATTACAGGCATGAGCCACTGTGCCTGGCTGTGTTTTACCTTTTGATACTAATGAACTATTTGTGTTCTCCAAATATGCTCTGGATGCTTTCAAGTATGGCCAAAAATTATTTGAAACTCCTCCAATTGTGATGTAATTTATATGTCTCCTTCCCTTAAATGTTAGTGGATTTTATTGCTTTGGCCAAGGGATTATACAGAAGTGATATGTAAGTAGCTTACAAAACTGGATCATAAGAGGTTGTGCAGGTTACTCCAGGTTTTCCTGGAATACTGTCTCTAAAGATTTTTCCTCTGGTGAATTTCCTCATGGAACCCAACCTCCATGCTGTGTGAATCTCAAGCCACATGGAGGCTGACAACTGCACCTATCCAGAGTTCCCAGGCTTCAAATCATCTCACTCAAGCACCAGTCTTACGAGTGAAGAAACCTTCGGATTATTTCAGTTCCCTAGGCATTCGAGTCATCACCCAAAGCCATTGCTAGATTTCTGGAGTCTTTCTAGATGAGGCTCAAGTCTTGGAGCAAAGTCAAGCTGTCCTCACTCTCCCCTATCTGAATCCCTGTTTCACAGATCTATGCACATTAAAAAATGGTTATTTTTACACTATTAAGTTTCAGAACCTTTGTTATACAGCAATAAAGACGTGCAGCAGAATTTGGAATTATCATTAGAATTTGCACGTACTTAGCAAGAACACCTTTCCCTTCATTGCCCAGGAAAATTCTCATCTTAACCTACAAGGCTAGAAAAAAATTCTACCACCTCAGTGAAGTCTTCCCTTAACCCCTTGCAGGCTTACATTTTCTTTCTGATGTTCCCTTAAGTAATTTATAAAGCTTATACATTATCTTGAAGGATTTTAATTGTTGGGATCTGTTTCTGTACTGGAGTATAAACTCCTTGAGGACAGCAGCCATGTCTTTTGGCTTTCTATCTTTCAGGACTAGTGTGTAGCACATGGTAGGCGTCCAATAAGTGCAGTAAAATGATGTGTTATGCTAAAAGTGTTATAGAGTTCAAATATAGTACTGTCAAGAACTGTTAGGGATCTGAGAAGTGTTACAGAGTTAAGCGCCAATACTGTCAAGAACTGTGAAGGGTTTGAGATTTTACTCTACTTGTAAGCTATTAAGTTAGCTTGCCACAATATCATGAATATTGGCAGAGACATGAGGCTCCTTGATCAGAGACAAAATAATGTATTAATCATGACAATATTGGTAGACAAACTGTCAGCTTTTCTGACCATTCCCCAGGCCCCAGTTTCTACAAAGTGATGCAAATAGGGTGAAGTGACGTCTGAATATGCTGTGGGTTGCGTTGTGTGAGATGAACCGTTAGCGTAGCGAAACTGAATCTTTTAGCCTAGAGAAACAGCCTGCCCTTTGCCTTAGAGAGAGACATTAATTTTGTTACTCTGCACAGTAAACAAACCTGCTGTTGGCTCTGGAGGAGAACACTATCTCTATCTTCCAAGGCTGTCTGTTATACAAGCATCCTTGAAAAGATAGTCTAGAACACAGTGAGTTGTTCCACTGGCAAGATGAGCAGAAATTTCGTAGACCCATAGAGATTGTCTCCCCAAACCCACAAAAGACAGAAAAGTTATAGTTGTGATTTCACATCATGAAAGTTGTCAAAGAGGAAGTGATACTTAAGCCGCGTCTTAAAATATATGAGTAGGCATTCACCAGACAGGATAGTAGGACATTTCATGAAGCTGGAGCAATGAGGAAGAGCATGAAGGAAAGATGACTGAAGATGGTCTGACAAGGACAGGGTGTGAGGGAAGAAGGGGTCTCATGTGAGATGCTCGTAGAGGTAGGCCAGATGCCGCTCCCAGAACGTCTTCTCCATCAGGCTGAGGACTACTTTATCCTGAGGTCAACAGCGAGCCAATGAAGGTTTCTAGGCAACTGAGGCATGTAGTCAGATTTGCATTTTAGAAAGATCTGTCTGAAACAGTAAGGGCATTCAAGGCAGAAGGAACAGCACGGACAGAACAGAGACATGCAAGTGCCTAGTAAATTGAGGTAACCATAGATGACTGAATATGATGGTCAGTGCAACATTCATCAAAGTGAATATTTCTTTTCTTTTTTTTTTTTTTAAAGATGGAGTCTCACTCTGTCGCCAGGCTGGAGTGCAGTGGCATGATCGTGGTCCACTGCTACCTCTGCCTCCCGGGTTCAAGTCATTCTCCTGCCTCAGCCTCCCAAGTAGCTGGGACTACAGGCATCCACCATCACACCCAGCTAATTTTTGTATTTTTAGTAGAGACGGGGTTTCACCATGTTGGCCTGGATGGTCTCAATCTCCTGACTTTGTGATCTGCCCGCCTCGGCCTCCCAAAGTGCTGGGATTACAGGTGTGAGCCACCGTGCCCAGTCAGGCTAAGCTAATTTATGTCGGAATAATCCATACTGAAGAAGAGATTTGAGTTGGCAATGAGGTTTCAACTTAACTGGCAACTTTGACTGCTTGTAATGGGCCACCTGGGTCATGATGCTAAGGAAGCATTCTCAGTCCAATTCTGGGCTTTGTGGGAAAGAAGAAAATAGTTATTTAGTTTTGTTTGTTATAGGCAAGGAATGGTGAATGACAGTACACTTGCTGATGATAGCTAAGGAATAAGGTTTAATCCAAGCTTATTTTCAGAAATAGAAACCTAAACAGGGGCTAGGACCTGTGGCGGGAGCACTTAGACAGCCATGGGTTAGTTATGAGGGTAAGTGAGATGGGAGGAGGGCGCAAACAGGATGGGAACAGTAACAGTTGGGATTTTAATACAAGGTATGTCCTTAAAATACAAGGTAAGGGAGACAACAGCCAGATTGGGGATAGAGATACTATCAGGTCATACCAAAGGAGTGAGTTGTCAATGAAATATTTTTTTAAATGAGGGAACTTGCCCCAGACCCAACAATTTGACTCTGGCACTTGATAGCAACAGAGATAAAAGTGACACAGAGAAGGATGTCACGGTCAGCACTCAAGGAGGCAGAGACTAGATCTTCTTTGGCTCAGCTCAAGGTTATATAATTTTGCTGAAGAGTAAGCACTATTGTAATGTGGGTTTGCTGTATTGTTTGACAATATTCACTTATGAAGGATAAGAGAAATAAATGGAATGGGTGAAATACATATGGTATGTTGAGTATAGATACTGAATAAGCAAGTGACTTGCAAAACGCAGATAAAATTAATTAGATTTGTTAAATATAAATAATAAACTAGTTAACTATATAACACATATTAAAGATAGATATGATAATTGGAATATATACTAAAATGTACCCAAAAAAAGTGTCTTATATGTATATAGATAGAAGGACCAAGAAACACAAAATAGTAATGTTATGCTAAATAGACATGAGGCACAGGAAGCACTCAATATTCAATATGAAGCGCTCATTGTTGGATTGGCTGTTGATTGGTGACATCATTCTGACCTTTTGCCGCCTCTGCCCCAGAAAGCTGCTCATCAGGCTGGTTGGTACGCTGCAGCTTTTTCCTTGCATCCCTCAAGCATGTATTGGTTCTTGTCACCTCCCATCTTCTTAGACCCTTGGCTTAAACCTAATTCTGGTTCTTCAAACTACCTTTAAGCTACATCAGTAGAGAAGGCTGATGTTGCAGAGAAATAAGACATGGACTTCACAACCCAGGATGCATGTACCGTGGTCCTTCTATCCTGTTCACCCTATACTTTCAAAACTTTAACAGACACATTATCTAGACAGAAAATCAATAAGAAAACATCAGACAAACTACAATTTAGACCAAATGGATTTAACAGGCATATACAGAACACTCCATCCAATAGCAGCAAAGTACACACTCTTCTCAAAGATACATTCTCCAGGACAGAGCATGTTAGGCCACACAATAAGCCTTAACAAGTTTAAGAAGACTGAAATCATATCAAGAATCTTTTCCTACCACAATGATAAGAAACTAGAAATCGATAACAAGAGAAATTTTGAAAAATTGAAAACACATAGAAATTAAACAAAATGTTCATAAACAATGGGTCAAAGAAGAAATTTAAATAATCTGGAAAACATGGAAACACACATACCAAAACTTATGGGATGCAGCAAAGCATTTCTGAGTCATAAGTTTAAGGCAATAAACTTATCACAAAGGAAGAAAGATCTCAGATAAACAACCTAATCTTACTTCTCAAGGAAGTAGAAAAAGAAGAAGAAACTAATTCCAAAGTTAGTAGAAGGAAATAATAAAGATCAGAGCAGAAATAAATGAAATAGAGACTAGAAAAACAAAGAGAAGATAAACAGAACTAAGAATTGTTTTTTCTAAAAGACAAAATTGACAAACCTTTAGCTAGACTAAGAAAAAAAAGAGAAGACTCAAATAAAATCAGAAATGAAAGAGGAGACATTACAACTGATACCACAGAAACACAAAGGACCCTGAGAGACTTAAGTAGTTCCCTCTTTTCCTTGGGAAATATGTTCCAAAATTCCCAGTGGCTGCCTGAAACCATAGATGATTTTATATATACTATATATATAGTCCTATGCATACTATGTTTTTTTTCTGTTTATCCATACCTATGATAAAGTTTAGTTTATAAATTAGAACAAGAGATTAATAGTAATTATAAAATAGAACAATTATAACAATAATGTGGTCTCTCTCTCTCAAAATATATTGTTGCATCCTACTCATCTGTTTGCTGACTGTGGTTGACCAAGAGTAACTGAAGCCTTCGAAAACAAAACCACAGATAAAGGGGGACTACTGTCCCACGAACAATTATACACCAACAAATTGGATAACCTAGAAGAAAAGGATCACTTCCTAGACACATACAACTTCCCAATACTAAATCATAATGAAATGGAAAATCTAACCTGATCAATAACTAGTAAGGAGACTGAATCAGTACTAAGAAGTCTCCCATTAAAAAAAGCCTAGGACCTGATGGCTTCACTGCTGACTTCTACCAGATATTTAAGAAGAACTGGCCAGAAGTGGGGGCTCACGCCTGTAATCCCAGCACTTTAGGAGGCCGAGGAGGGTGGACCACGAGGTGAGGAGATCGAGACCATCCTGGCTAACACAGTGAAACCCTGTCTGTACTAAAAATACAAAAAATTAGCCAGGCGTGGTGGCGGGCACCTGTAATCCCAGCTACTCGGGAGGCTGAGGCAGGAGAATGGCATGAACCTGGGAGGTAGAACTTGCAGTGAGCTGAGATCATGCCACTGCACTCCAGCCTGGGTGACAGAGTGAGACTCCACCTCAAAAAAAAAAAGAGAAGGAACTAGTACAGGGTGGGCGTGGTGGCTCACGCCTGTAATCCCAGCACTTTGGGAGGCCGAGATGGGCAGATCACCTGAGGTCGGGAGTTTGAGACTAGCCTGGCCAACATGGTGAACCCTGTGTCTACTTTTAAATACAAAAATTAGCTGGGTGTGGTGGTGGGCACCTGTAATCCCAGCTACTTAGGAGGTTGAGACAGAAGAATCACTTGAACCTAGGAGGTGGAGGTTGCAGTGAGCTGAGATTGTGCCACTGAACTCCATCCCGGGTGACCTTTTTGACTCAGTCAAAAAAAAAAAAAAGGAAAGGAAAGGAAGAAAGAAGGAAAGAAGGAAAGAAGGAAAGAAAAAGAAAGAAAGAAGGAAAGAAGGAGAAAGAAAGAAAGAAAGAAAGAAAGAGGAAAAGAAAAGAAAGACCAAACCAAACCTTCTCAAAGTCTTCCAAAAAATTGAAGAAGAGGGATTATTGCCAAACTCACTTTACAAGACCAGCATTACCCTGACACCAAAGCAGACTAGGACACTACAAGAAAAGAAACTTGCAGGCAGTATCCTTGAAAAACACTGATGCAAAAATACTCAACAAAGTCCTAAAAAAACTAATTTTACAACACATTAGAAGGATTATTCACCATGATCAAGTGGGATTTATCCCAAGGGTGCAAGGATGGTTCAACACATGCAAATCAATAAATGTGATAATACCACATTAAAAGAATAAAGGAAAAAACTCATATGATCATCCCAATAGGTGCAGGAAAAGCATTTGACAAAATTCAACATTCTGTCACAATAAAAACTCAACAAATTAGGTATACAAGGAATGTACTTCAACACAAGAAAGACTATATATGACAAACCCACAGCTAACATCATACTCGATGGTGAAAAGTTGAAAGCTTTTAAGAACAGGAACAAGACAAGGATGCCTACTCTCTGTACTTCTATTCAACATAGTAGTAGAAATGCTAGACAGAACAATTAGGCAAGCAAAAGAAGTAAAGTCACCCAAATTGGAAAGAAGTTAAATTGTCCTTGTTTGCAGACACCATGATCATATACAGAGAGAATCCTAACTACTCTACTGAAAACTGTTAGAACTAATGAACAAATTCAGTAAAATTGCAGCTTACAAAATTAACATACAAAAATCAGTAGCATTTCTATACACTAAATAATGAACTGTCTGAAAAAGAAATCAGGAAAACAATCTCATTTACAATAGCTCCAAAAAAATGCATTGAAATAAATTTAAGGAAGGAGGTAAAAGATCTATAACTAAAAACAATAAAACATCAATTAAAGAAATTGAAGGAGACACAAACAAATGGAAAGTATCTCATGTTCATGGATTTGAACAATCAATATTGTTATAATGTCCATACTATCCAAAGCAATCTACAGATTCAATGCAATCCCTATCAAAATTCTAATGACATTTTTCCAGATTAAAAAAACAATTTTAAAATTGGTATGGAATCACAAAAGAACTTGAATAGCCAAAGCAATCTGGAGCAAAAACAACAAGACTGGAGGCATCATACTACCTGACTTTAGAACATACTACAAAACTAAAGTAATCAAAACAACATGGTACGGACATAGAAACACAATGCAACAGAATAAATAGTCCAGAAAGAAATCCATGTATTTACAGCCAAATGAGTTTTCACAAAGGTGTCAAGAACACCCAATAGGAAGGGGGCAGTCTCTTCAACAAAGGATGATGGAAAACTGGATATCCACGTGCAGAAGAATGAAATCAGTTTCTTTCCCTCCCTCCCTCCCTCCCTCCCTTCCTTCCTTCGTTTCTTTATTCTTCTTATGTTTTTTCAGACAAGAGTTTCGCTCTGTCACCCAGGCTAGAGTGCAGTGGTGCGATCTCCGCTCACTGCAAGCTCCGCCTCCAAGGTTCACGCCATTCTCCTGCCTCAACCTCCTGAGTAGCTGGGTGTCCGGAGCCATGAGGCCCGGAATTAGCCGACCTCTGTTGCTTGATCTCCACAAAGCGGAGACAAGAGGGCACATTCCCGGGTTCTTTATTTACAAACCCTTCCCGCGCGCGCCCAAAGCTTTTCCCACGCCCGGGAAAAGTACAAACCCACGGCGCATGCACGATTGTAATTTGAGTAAGCCCAGCCTCCAGTCACCGTCCTGGCCCAACCTCTTCCTCTGCCAGCCTATATAAGGCATGACCCTACATTCAATAAATGAGACTTGATCAGGCTGTTTGTCTTGTCTCCATTTCTTGTGTTTTCTTGTCTCCTCCATTCCCACTCCCCCTTCCAGGGCCCGTTCGACTGTCCTGCAGGTCGGGACA
>NW_016803101.1:1635479-1649216 GCF_001698545.2 Rhinopithecus bieti
CCTATACAGGTCCATTATCATCGCCTAGAACAAGAAGATCGCGGTGGTTCATACTCACACCCATTATGACCACCTTCCCTATGCGCTGAACTGGACAGCCAATGACGGGTAAGAGAGTATCATCTCTCACTAACCTAAGACAGGAGGGCCGTCATAAGCTACTGCCTAATCCCATGACGGGTACCAGTGATGAGATGCATTACTCCAACCTAAGACAGGCGCAGTTCCCGAGGGACAATCTTCTAGCCATAATTATATATAAAAAAGGGGGACCTGTCCGGAGCCATGAGGCCTGGAATTAGCCGACCTCTGTTGTTGATCTCCGCAAAGCGGAGACAAGAGGGCACATTCCCGGGTTCTTTCTTTACAAACCCTTCCCGCGCGCGCCCAAAGATTTTCCCACGCCCGGGAAAAGTACAAACCCACGGCGCATGCACGATTGTAATTTGAGTAAGCCCAGCCTCCAGTCACCGTCCTGGCCCAACCTCTTCCTCTGCCAGCCTATATAAGGCATGACCCTACATTCAATAAATGAGACTTGATCAGGCTGTTTGTCTTGTCTCCATTTCTTGTGTTTTCTTGTCTCCTCCATTCCCACTCCCCCTTCCAGGGCCCGTTCGACTGTCCTGCAGGTCGGGACAGCTGGGACTACAGACGCCCGCCACCGTGCCCGGCTAATTTTTTGTATTTTAGTAGAGAAGGGATTTCGCTGCGTTAGCCAGGATGGTCTCGATCTCCTGACCTCGTGATCCACCCTCCTCAGCCTCCCAAAGTGCTCGGATTACAGGCATGAGTCACCGCGCCCGGCCTCTTTCATCCTTTCTGAGGCGAAGTCTCATTTTGTCACCCAGGCTGGGGTGCAATAGCGCGATCCTGGCTCACTGCAACCTCTGCCCCCGTCCTCTACTTCTCCTCATGTTCAAGCATTTCTCTTGCCTCAGCCTCCCTAGTAGCTAGGACTACAGGCATGAGCCACCATGCCTGGCTAATTTTAGATTTTTTGTAGAGACGAGGTCTCACTATATTATCCAGGCTAATTGTAGATATTTTAAATTCTCTGTTTAATAGTCACAACATCTGAGTCATATCTGCATTTATTGATTACTTTGTCACTTAACAGTGTTGTTTTTTGCTTGTTTCTCTTTTTTTTGAGATGGAGTTTCATTCTTGTTGCCCAGGCTGGAGTGCAATGTGCGATCTCAGCTCACTGCAACCTCCGCCTCCCATGTTCAAGCGATTTTCCTGCCTCACTCTACTGAGTAGCTGGGATTGCAGGCGCCCGCCACCACTCCTGGCTAATTTTTTTGTATTTTTAGTAGAGACGGGGTTTCACCATGTTGGCCAGGCTGGTCTCAAACTCCTGACCTCAGGTGATCTGCCTGCCTGGGCCTCCCAAAGTGCTGGGATTACAGGCATGAGCCACCGTGCCTGGCCGTTTTTTGCTTTTTTCTTTGTAGTAGGTTTTAAATGGAAGCTGGGCATCTTGAGTAGTACAGTAGTATTCACGCTCAAAATTGTACATGCCTTTTCTTTTTCCTGCCTTTTAGTGTGGGGTGTTGAATCCCAATTAGGAGTTGAGCTAGGTTTGTGTTCTATTGTTATATATAGTTAACCTCAGTACAGGTTTCAAATTCCAACGTACTTTGCATTTAGGACTAGGGCTGGTTTGTCAGAGAGTTTTTTCTTCCTTTCTTTCTTTTTTTTTTTTTTTTTTTTTAGACAGGGTCTCGCTCTGTCACCCAGGCTGGAGTACAGCAGAATGATCTTGGCTCATTGCAACCTCAACCTCCAGGACTCAAGCAATCTTCCTGCCTCAGCTTCCTGAGTAGCTGGGATCACAGGCATGTGCCACGAAGCCCAGCTAATTTTTTTAATTTTGAAGAGACAGAGTCTTGCTATGTTTCCCAAGCTGAACTTGAACTCCTGGGCACAAGCAATCTGCCCACGTTGGCCTCCCAAAGTGCTGGGATTACAGTCTTATGCTAAGGACTGGGGATTTGGGATCTCCGGTTCTGTCTCAGGCTCAGGGGCCGTGTTCTTGGGTTATAAGAGTAGTGCCTTTGTAGTGTTCTTTCCCTTTCCCTAGTGGTAGGAAAATCTAAAGGACCAGAACATTTTCCTGTCCCCACTCTAAGAGTAGAAGTTTGTGGTGGTTGTTTTCTTTCTTTCTAGTATCATTCTCATCTTTTTTTTTTTTTTTTTTTTTTTAAAGAGATGGAATCTTACTATGTTGCCCAGGCTGATCTTGAATTCCTGGGCTCGAGCTTCCCAGGTAGTAGGGATTACAAGCATATGCCACCATGCCCAGTAAGTTGTTGGTTTTTCGGTTCTCTCTAGCTGGATGGGTGCCCTGATGATGACAGGATTTGTCACTTTTTCCTCATGGCTTGATGATTCTACTTCTCAGAAGAGAAGGAACTAAGCTGGACTTTGTGCCTTTCCAGAAGACTGTTTTTCTCCCTGAGGCCTGCACTTCCTCTCTTTCCAGTCTCCGGTCTTTCTTGTGGACACTGAGTGAGATCCTTGGAGAAAAGCCTGCAAGAATGTGCATAGACAGAAGAGTGGTCTATGGCTTTTAGGGATTATAAACTTTTATACTAGCCCACATTCAGTCTTTAGCAGTACAGCAAAAATTGTTAGCCAGCGTAAAGTCTTCTAACCAGCTTGGATGCATCCCACATCTACCTCAGTTAAGCAAGTGCTTGTGACCCATTTCTCCTTGGAAGTATTTCATTAGAAATACTTCCTGTCTTTCATTAGATTTTGGGTTAGTAGCTCGTCCTACAACCTTGGCTCTCTGAAGCATTCAAGAAATAATTTTGTAGATTGATCAGCTTTTTCTAATTATAAAGTTAGGAACAGTGCTCTTTCCAGTTCTCTGTATTCTAAATGGAAGCTTGCACCTTATCCTAAGAGTGTTAACCTATTTCATCTCTTTCCCCTTGTTTCTCATTCTGTATTTTAAGTTATTTTAATAAAATATGAGATGTAGCCATGTTAATTTGATCTGTGAGCCTCTCTGCTCTCTAACATCAGTGAGAGCTTGCCTGCTAAGTACTTTTAGGCCACCGTTGCATCAGTGTAATTTCTCACACAGCCACTGTTTGCTTGGTGTGGACAACACCCCTTCTCCTTGATGAAATTGTTTCCCGAGAGCGGGAGTTCTGCACTGGGTCATATTACTCATGACTTTATAGAGGTATCGAAGAGCAACAATGCTTTCACACACAAACCATTTGTTGTTAGACAATATGTAAAGCATATATGTATACAAACATGCACAAAAATGAATATTTTTTTCAGATATAATAAACCATACCTCTGTTCCTAGTTTTCTGGCCCCAGTTTCTTGAAATTAGAGAGCTACAAAAGACCTTAAGATTATTTTTGTTCGAGATCCTTCTTCAAGAGTTCCAGATTGGTGGAGTGACATGTAAGGCCACAGAGCAGTTATATTTGGGATCTGCCCTCTGTTTCCTGACCCCAGAATGTGGGAGTTTAGAAAATATTTTAAAACTAAGAAGTCAACTCTAGTAGGAAAATGGCAAAAACATACAGCTTGTTCTTTTGTGAGTAAATGAGTCAATTGTCATTTGGCTGCAAGTTTCAAGGAACTTAACCGACCCCATCTTCAGAATGTATTATCTCATGAAAGTCTAGAGTGGGCAATGGCTTCAGGTATAATTGGTCAACAGTGTCATGGTATTTATCTCTTTCAACTCTGCCTTCTTCACATATTGGCTCTTTATCCTGGGTCTTATTACAGATGGTTATAAGGTGGCTATTGCAGCCCAAGACAGTGCATCCTCATGCAGCTTTATTCCAGGCAGTAAGAGGAGGCAGGCCTCCTTGCCTTTATGTTTTTTATGAGGAAGTAAGGAAGTAAGGTTGTTATTGGGAGTCCCAACATCAAACTTTTTCTTACATATCTAAGACCAGAAAAGGGTCGCATGCCCACCCATATACTAATTACTAGCAAAGGATTGGTGGTTACTACACTTTGTGTAGTCTCTAAACCTAAACTGTGTATAGATCAATCATGGTCTAGTCCTTGGGGCTGACAGAAGAGCCCATCTCCCAAATGCATGTTGCTTTTTGGGGGTTCTATAATAACAAAGGCAGGAATAACCATTGGGTACAGCCAACAGTGCCTGACTCAGTGAGGTTCAATAGATGGTATTTTTGCTGCATTAAGAATAATCACCATGGGCCAGGCACAGTGGCTCACACCTGTAATCCCAGGACTTTGGGAGGCCGAGGTGGGCAGATCACCTGAGTTCGGGAGTCCGAGACCAGCCTGACCAATATGGAGAAACCCCGTCTGTACTAAAACTACAAAATTAGCAGGGCGTGGTGGCACATGCCTGTAATCCCAGCTACTCATTATGTATTTTAAATTAATTAAAGGCTGAGGCAGGAGAATAGCTTGAACCTGGGAGGCGGAGGTTGCGGTGAGCCAAGATCACGCCATTGCACTCCAGCCTGGGCAACAAGAGCGAAACTCTGTTTCAAAAATAATAATAATATAATAATCACATTGAAATAAAGCAGCAATAATCAGATTTGGAAAAAAGTAATAATTATTTCATCACATTTATGAACAATCTCTATTCAGTTGTGGGTGGTCTTTTACTGTAGCATAGTCCCAGAAATTATACCTGCTTCTTCACATTGAATATCTTGAGGAGAAAAAAATCAGGTGATGATGTTAAGATTTTCATGCATGATGTGACTGCATTATCGAACATGCCTATCATGCCTTCGAATAAAGCCTGGGAAAAATGAGAAGAAGGTATATTTAAGGTGAAAGGAGTGCTACTATTTTTAATATCAAGAGGTGTTTATTTCTTTATGTTAGCTTAATAAAGATTGTCAAGGAAGGTTCTCATTAATTCTCTATGTGTTTATCCTCACAACTTGGAGTAAAAGTAAGACTTGTGTAGAATTACTAAAACACAGCTAGAGAGAAAGGGGAGTAAAGATGCCACAGGCAAGGGTATAGAAATGGTGGAGGGATTTCTCTATTTTTCTGTTTCCCTATTTTTACATTGGGCTGCCTCTTTCAGGACTTCCAACATAGATTATGTTATTATCACATCGAGGGTTGATTTCAAGCCTTCTGTTTACTCCCTGTGACCTTGACCACATGCCTCCAGCCAGAATGTGAGCTTCTCCCTGTACATTTCCATGAGCACCTGACTCATATCTCCATTACTATCAGTTTTAATCCTGGTAACTCATATAGTTATCCAACTCTATGTTTGCATCTCCATTACTAAGTTAGTTTCTGAAGGAAAGGACTTCCCTTGTTTACCTTTTTATCCACAGTATCTAAATCAGTCATTAAGAAGTCCAATGCTTGTTTGTAAACTGATCCTTAATTAATATCCACCATGCAAGTTGTTGTAAGGATCGTGTGAGATTGTGCACGTGACAGAGTCTTGTAAACTATTAATAGAAAGTGCTTCCCAGATGTTGGTTGTTGTTCTTATGGGCTAAATTGGCTTTGGTGGAAGGACCAAGCTAGTGACATGACTTCTAATTATATCAATGATTCTGTGAGAAAGTAATGATAGTAGTAATCATTGGTGGGCATTAGGTACTTAAATAGCACAATAGACGACACAAAGTGCTTTTGGCTATATTTTCCTGACGTGTACAATTGCCCTTTCTTATGCCACATCTCTGGGCCTCCAAATGTGTATTTCTTGGCTCTAATCTTCATGTTCTGCCTAGAGCTAGTCAGCTCTCTCCTCTCTTGAGGAATGGAAGCCTGCTTCTCTTCCTTCAGTCACTGCTGCTGGTCTGCTCTTTGCAGTGCTCATCACCTTAACTGACTGACGCCAGTGATCCCTTCTTGGGGATGTCGTCAGTTATGTCCTGTTTGTTAGACCAGAAACTGTTGGGTGTTGATATAAATTAAGATTAAGCCAAGACTTTTTTTTGAAGAAATTGATAGCCTGATCCTAAAATTCATATGAAGGCCGGGCAGAGTGGCTTATGCCTACAGTACCAGCTATTGGGAAGCTGCAGTGGGAGGATCACCTGAGTCCAGGAGGCCAAGGCTGCAGTGAGCTGTGAATGTGCCCCTGCACTCCAGCCTGGGTGACAGAGTGACATCCTGAATCAAAATTAAAAAAAAAAAAGTTTATATAAAATTGCAAGGAACCCAGGGTAGCCAAAATGATTTTGAAAACAAAGAATAAAGTTGAGAACTTACACTTATTGATTGTAAAATTTATTATAAAGCTAGAGTAATCAACAGTGTGGTACCAGCATAAAGATAGATATATAGATTAATGAAATAAAATTAAGAGTTCAGAAATAAGCTCTTATATTTACCGTGAATTGATTTTTGGTGACAGTGTCATGATAATTCAATACGGAAATAATATCTTTGCAACAAATGGTGCTGGAACAACTGGGTGTCCACAAGCAAAAGAATAAAATTGGACCTTTACCTCACACATATACAAAAATTAGTTTAAAATGAATCCAAAACATAAATGTAAGAGCTCAAACTATGAAACTGTTAGAAGAAAACGTATGCATAAACCATAATAACTTTAGGTTTAGGCAGTGATTTCTTAGCTATTACACCAAAAGCACAAGTAACAAAGTTTTTAAAGATAGAAAAGTTGAACTTCACTAAAATTAAAATCTTTTGTGCTTCAAAGAACACCATCAATAAAGGGAAAAGACAAAGCACAGGATGAGAGAAAGTATTTGGAAATCGTATATCTGACAAAGTAGTTTTATCCAGAATTTGTGAGTAACTGTTACAACTAGACAGTTAAAACTCAATGTAGTTAAAAAATGGGCAAAGAGGTTGGGTATGGTGGCTCATGCCTGTAATCCCAGCATGTTGGGAGGCCAAGACAGGCAGATCACCTGAAGTCAGGAGTTCGAGACCAGCCTGGCCAACGTGGTGAAACCCTGTCTCTACTAAAATTACAAAAAATTAGCCGGGTGTGGTGGCTCGTGCCTGTAAACCCAACCACTTGGGAGGCTGAGGTAGGAGAATTGCTTGAACCAGGGAGGTGGAGGTTGCATGGAGCCAAGATAGCACTGCTATACTCCAGCCTGGACAACAAGATCAAAACTCTGTCTCAAAGAAAAAAAAAAAAAAGGGCAAAGGATATGGATAGACATTTCTTCAAAGAAGATATACAAATGGGCAATAAGCACCTGTAGTGCTATTTAACATCATTAATCATTAGAGAAATACAATTCAAAACATAATGGGAGACCATTTCACACCCACTGGAACGGTTATAATGAAAAAGATGAACAATAAAAAATGTTGGTGAGGATGTAGAGAAGTTAGAAAACGCTTTTACATTACTGGTAAGTTTATAAAGTAGTACATCCACTTTGGAAAACATTTTTGCAGTTCCTTAAAATGTTAAACATAGAATTTACCATAAAACACATCCGTTCTACTCCTAAGCATATACCCAAGAGAAATGAAAATTAAGTCCATTGAAAAACTTATACATGAAGCCAGGTACAGTAGTGCATACCTATAGTGCCAGCTACTTGGGAGGAAGAGCACAGGAGGATTGTTTGAGCCCAGGAGTTTGAGGCCAGCCTGGACCACATAGTGAGACCTCACCTCTAAAAATAACAACAACCAGAAAACACACAGCACCTGCAAGACCCTTCCTACATAAATTTTCATAGCAGTATTATTAACAGTAGCATCAAAATGGAAAAAATCCAAATGTCCATTCAATGAGTAAATGGGTAAACAGAATGTTGTATATACATAAAATGGAATATTTTTCAGCTATAAAAAGGGACGAGGCACTGAAACATGCTACAATATGAATGAGCCTTGAAAACACGCTAATCAAAGAAGCCAGTCACAAAAGGCCACATATTGTATGATTCAATTTATGTGAATTATCCAAATACATAGAGACACAAACTGGATGAGCGGTTGCCAAGGACCAGGGAGAGCGGGCCATGGGGTGTGACTCCAAATGGACATGTGATGAAATGTTTGAAATGTTTGGGAATTAGGTATTGTTAATGTTTGCACAATTCTGTAAATGTATTAAAACCCACTGATTTGTACACTTTGAGAGGCTAAATTTTATGATATGTGAATTATATCCAAATAAAGTTGTTAGTTTAAAAAAAAAAGATTAGGCCAAGATTTCCTTTCACCTCTGCGGCACTAGAATTTGTACTTCCCTAAGACTAGCTCTGAAGTGGTGTCAGTACACTCGACTTTGCCTCACTCTCCAAATTTTCTACATTCCCAGGCTTGATTCTGAGCTTTCTGTATACTTTATTCACAAGCTAAATCAGAGTTGATTAATGAAATTTTATTTTATCAATCAGCAATAATATTTTCAAACTCCTGAATGAAATACACACTATTAAGCTACAGCTGTATGTTTCAATCCATATCTAAGCATTTCATATGTTGATTACATTTGGGATTTTTTTTTTTTTTAACAAGGTCACTAGGTTAGATATTTGAAATAAGAGATTCACATGTAATTGTGTTTGTATAAAAACAACCTATTTTTTGAAAATTTTATTTTGATCATTAAAATTCTCTGCACACTGCTACTTCACTACAATTTCCCCAGAGAAGTTTCTCTTTCAAGAAACATAGTATTGAATGGTGAAAAGAAACTTGTTTCTATGTGAAGTATTTCTTCAAGTTGATTTTAACAATGAAATCTTAAATTTGCTTTATTTCCCCAAACAACTTACCCACCAGGAGACTTGGGGCAAAGTATAATTACGTGGAATTCATTCTTGACATGTTCCTGGAACCTCTATCTCACTGTTCAGCAATACTTATTGCAACAACAGAGAATATAATCTCACAGTTTTTCTACTGAACAAATATAATTTGAGCCTGAAATGAATGACACTACACATCATCAGGTACATGTGAGAAGGCTGTAACCTAAACAGTGAACCTGCTTATAACGTACACTACACTCCTAATTTCTGTTTTGGTCTTTTGAGGCCTGTTGCTAAATCCCTTTCTACATTAAAAACACCAACCACACTCTCCATTTATCTGACAGACTGCAAAACAGTAGAGAATAAAAATTTTGCTTGGATATCATGTCTTCATCGTACATACAGCAGCCACACACAATGATGGTCAGTAATGACTGAAATATGGCACTAAATACAACCCCCTCCATGTGAATTGAATTAATTGGTTTATTAGGTGCAAAATAGCCAGGTGGATTTAAGCTAATTAAGAATTTGATTGCTAATTGCCAACAAGGGGCGATTAAAAAAATGAGAAAGTTAAATAAGGGATATGCAAACCACAGACTGTCTCTTCCAGCAAGAAAAGCAATTATAGGAATAGAGGGTAGTAACTACGGAGTTTGAGGAGTAGTAAAACAGCCTATTCTTTTCATCTTTCTGGGTCCTGTGCATGTTTCTAATAGTGTCACCCACAGAAAAATCAGTCAAGACAAAAAAAAGTGTTAAGAAGGATTCTCAAAAAGATAGACATGAACTGTGGAATAGTAATAAATCGGGATGACTGGCTCTATTAAAAGAAAGATATGGAATAGTGTTTTATTGTATACTTCTATATCCACTTATCCATTCTGGGCATTCATCTACCCACACATCCACCTGATCATTTATTCAAAGTTTGCTGAATACTTTATGTACACTTTTATATCCTGCTTTTTTACGTGATACTGTATCTTAAGGATGTCAACATGTTAATAAAAGCATACCATAATCATTTTTTCAAGGATGTATTTAGCACTCAGGATGTGCTATGAAAGGTGTTAAACATTTCGCACGGATAATTACCTTTAATCCTAGCAAAAACCAACAGATGACGAAACTGAAACTTAGACATGTTAAGTAATTTGCCCAAGGATGTGAATTTGGTGAATGGTAGAACTGGGGCTCAGACAAAAGCAGTCTGTCTCCGGTGCTCTTGGACTTAATCTTTTCCCTAAACTGCCTTTCCAAAAACCTTTTTAATGGCCATATCATATTTCAGTGTTTGATATGCTATAATTCATGTAACTATTCTTCTATTTTTAGGTTGCTTCCTGTTTTTTTTTTTTTTTTTTGCTACTAAGTACATAGCAAAGCACCTATTGCTGTAATGAGTACATATTGTAATGAGCATACGGATAAATCAATGTGTTCACTTCTCTTATTATTTCTTGGCCATTTGTCTATCTGCTTTGGAGAAATGTCTACTTAGATGTTTTGCCCATTGTAAGATTGGGTTGTCATGTTGTTACTGAGTTATAAAACTTCTTTATGTTTTCTACATGCAAGTCTCTTACTGGATATACGGTTTGCAAATATTTTCTCCCATTCTGTAAATTGTCTTTTTACTTCCTTTTTTTTTTTTTGAGATGGAGTCTCGCTCTGTCGCCAGGCTGGAGTGCAGTGGCGCAATCTCAGCTCACTGCAAGCTCCACCTCCTGGGTTCACACCATTCTCCTGCCTCAGCCTCCTGAGTAGCTGGGGCTACACGCATGTGCCACCAAACCCAGCTAAGTTTTGTATTTTTAGTAGAGATGGGGTTTCACCATGTTCGCCAGATGGTCTCGATCTCTTGACCTTGTGATCTGCCTGCATCGGCCTCCCAAAGTGCTGGGATTACAGGCATGAGCCGCTGCATCTGGCCTTACTTTCTTGATAGTGTCCCTTGAAGCACATCTAAGATTTTTATTGTTTTGGGTCTTACTTTAAGGACTTTGGTTCATTTTGAGTTAATTTTTGTATATGATATTAGGTAGGGGTTCCAACTTCATTCTTTTGCATGTGAATATCCAATTGTTCTAGTATCATTTGTTGGAAAGACTATTCTTACTCTATTGAGTAGTCTTAGCACCCTTGTACAAAATCAACTGATGATAGATAGATGGATTTATTTTTGAACTTTCCATTTTATAACATTGATTTATATGTTTATCTTTATGCCAGTACCACACTGTCGTGATTATAGTCGCTTTGCAGTAGTTTTGAAATCAGAAAATGTGAGTTTTTCAATTTAGTTCTGGTTTTTCAAGATTGTTTTGGCTATTCTGAGTGTCTTGCATCTTCCTATGAATTTCAGGATCAGGTTATCAATTTACGCAAAAAAGCCAGCTGGTATTTTTGTAGGTACTGTTTTGAATTTGTAAATCAATTTGGGAAATCATTACCATAATGCAATATTAAGTCTTCTAATCCATGAACATGAACTGTTTTTCTTTTAATGGGTCATCAATAGTTTATTTCAACAATGTTTGGTTATTTCAGATTATCAATTTTGCAATTCTTTGGTGAAGTTTTCCTAAGTATTTTATTCATACCAATGTTAATGTAAGTGGAATTATTTTCTTAATTTCACTTTTGGATTGCTCATTACAAGTGTACAGATATACAATTGATTTTTGTATCTATATTTATTTATATTATATATATAAAATATATGTAAAAGTTTGGTTCTAGTTCATGGATTTAGAAGACTTAATATTGTCAAGATGGGGCAGTATTTTCCAAAATTGATCTATAGATTCAAAATTAATATCTACAAAAATACCAGCTGGATTTTTGGTACAAATTGATAAGCTGGTCCTGAAATTCATGGGAAGATGCCAGACACTCAGAATAGCCAAAACAATCTTGAAAAAAAGGAACAAAGTTGAAGGACTCACATTTTCTGATTTTATTTATTTAATTAATTAATGTATTTATTTTTTTAGACGGAGTTTCACTCTTGTCGCCCAGGCTGGAGTGCAATGGCGCAATCTCGTCTCACTGCAACCTTCACCTCCTGGGTTCAAGCAGTTCTCCTGTCTCAGCCTCCCGAGTACCTAAGATTAAAGTAAAGGCACCTGCTACCATGCCTGGCTAATTTTTTTTTTTTTGTATTTTTTAGTAGAGATGGGATTTCATCATGTTGGCCAGGCTGGTCCTGAACTCCTAACCTCAGGTAATCCACCTGCCTCAGCCTCCCAAAGCGCTGGGATTACAGGCGTGAGCCACCGTGTCCAGCCACATTTTCTGATTTTAACACTTACTACAAAGCAATTATAATCAAGAAGTGTGGTATTGGCATAAGGATAAACATATAAATCAATGTAATAAAATGGAGGTTCCAGATATAAATATCTTTATAGATATACAAATGAATTATATATCTGTATTTATTTGAATATATGTAAATATTTATTCATATCACAATATCACAATCAGTATACAAAAAATATATGCATATTTGTCCCCATTTCTTGGCAAACAACTCCTAAGAACCTTGGAATCTCCAGAGCTGTCTTTCTGTATGCTGATGTTGACTAATAGCTTTAGGTTTGGGCAGGTCACTGGAAAGGCAAAGGCATGATTACAGGGCTGGGCTTTCAGTCCCATCCCCTAACCTCCAGGGAGAGGATAGGGCTGAAGGTCTAGTTGATCACCAAAGGCCAACGGTTCAGTCAATCATGCCTATGTAAAGAAGCCTCCATAAAAACCCAGGAGGGGAGGGTTTGAAGAACATCTGGATAGCTGCATGCCTGGAGGTTCCTGGAGGGCAGCGTGCCTGAGGAGGGCATGGAAGCTCTGCACCCTTTTCCCATACCTCTTCCTAAGCATCTCTTCATCTGTACCTTTGTAATACCCTTTATAATCAACTGGTAAAGGTAAGCAAGTGTTTCCTTGAGTTTTGTGAGCTACTTCAGCAAATTAGTTGAACCCAAAAAGGTACTCATGGAAACTCCAACTTGAAGCCAGTCAGTTAGAAGTTCCAGAGGCCCGTACTTGTAACTGGTGTCTGCTGGGGCAGGGCAATCTTAGGGACTCAGCCCTCAACTTGTGGGATCTGACACTAACTCCAGGTAGATAGTAATTATGTTTTTTCCCATTACTTTTAAATGGCAAAAGCTGCAATTACTTTTGCACCAACCTAATAAATTGGAGGACACCCAGCTTGTTTCTGCTGCTTACTGTGTGGGGAAAAACCCCCACATGTTTGGTCATAGAAGCTTTCTGTGTTGGTGATTATTGTTGTGCTGATGTGACAGCAGAGGAAAAACATACTTTGAGAGTTTTCCCCAAAATACTGATATTGTCTCCTGCAACCTTATGAACTTACGTTAGTTCTAATAGTTTTTCAATTGATTTTTTACGATTGCTTATAAATAAGGCATCACTTTCAAATATAGACCGTTTCCAATGTGCATGACTTTTCTTTCTATTTCTTTCTTTCCAATGTGCATGACTTTTATTTCATTTTCTGGTGCAATACTCTGGCTACAACCTCTATTACAATGTTGAACAGGAGTGGCATAAGTGGACATCCTTATCTTGTTTCTAATGTTAGGGGGAAAGCATCCAGTTTTATTTATTTATTTATTTATTTGAGATGGAGTTTCTCTCTTATTGCCCAGGCTGGAGTGCAATGGCATAATCTCAGCTCACTGCAACCTCCGCCTCCCGGGTTCAAGCGATTCTGCCTCAGCCTCCCGAGTAGCTGGGATTGTAGTTGCCTGCCACTATGCCCAGCTAATTTTTTATTTTTAGTAGAGATGTGGCTTCACCATGTTGACCAGACTGGTCTCCTGACCTCAGGTGATCCGCCCACCTTGGCCTCCCAAAGTGCTGGGATTACAGGCATGAGCCACGTCGCCCAGCCGCATTCAGTCTTTTACCATTAAGAATGATGTAAGGCCGGGCGCGGTGGCTCAAGCCTGTAATCCCAGCACTTTGGGAGGCCGAGACGGGCGGATCACGAGG
>NW_016803101.1:1651901-1659382 GCF_001698545.2 Rhinopithecus bieti
GGGCAGGCCCCCACTCTCTTCTGGCTTGTAGAGTTTCTGCCGAGAGATCCGCTGTTAGTCTGATGGGCTTCTCTTTGTGGGTAACCTGACCTTTCTCTCTGGTTGCCCTTAACATTTTTTCCTTCATTTCAACTTTGGTGAATCTGACAATTATGTGTCTTGGAGTTACTCTTCTCGAGGAGTATCTTTGTGGCGTTCTCTGTATTTCCTGAATTCGAATGTTGGCTTGTCTCGCTAAGTTGGGGAAGTTCTCCTGGATGATATCCTGAAGAGTGTTTTCTAACTTGGTTCCATACTCCCCGTCACTTTCAGGTACACCAATCAGACGTAGATTTGGTCTTTTCACATAGTCCCATATTTCTTAGAGTCTTTGTTCGTTTCATTTTACTCTTTTTTCTCTACACTTCTCTTCTTGCTTTACTTCATTCATTTGATCTTCAGTCACTGATACCCTTTCTTCCATTTGATCAAATCAGGTACTGAAGCTTGTGTATGCATCACATAGTTCTCGTGCCGTGGTTTTCAGCTTCATCCGGTCATTTAAGGACTTCTCTACACTGTTTATTCTAGTTAGCCATTCGTCTACTCTTTTTTCAAGGTTTTTAGCTTCTTTGCGATGGGCTCAAACATCCTCGTTTAGCTCGGAGAAGTCTGTTATTACTGATTGTCTGAAGCCTTCTTCTCTCGACTCATCAAAGTCATTCTCCATCCAGCTTTGTTCCGTTGCTGGCAAGGAGCTCCGTTCCTTTGGAGGAGAAGAGGCGCTCTGATTTTTAGAATTTTCGGCCTTTCTGCTCTGGTTTCTCCCCATATTTGTGGTTTTATCAACCTTTGGTGTTTGATGATGGTAACTTACAGATGGAGTTTTGGTGTGGATGTCCTTTCTGTTTGTTAGTTTTCCTTCTAGTTTCCCTCAGCTGCAGGTCTGTTGGAGTTTGCTTTAGGTCCACTCCAGACCCTTTTGCCTGGGTATCACCAGCGGAGACTGCAGAACAGCGAATGTTGCTGCCTAATCCTTTCTCTAGAAGCTTCGTCTCAGAGGGGCACCCGGCCTTATGAGGTGTCAGTCGCCCCCCTCCTGGGAGGTGCCTCCCAGTTAGGCTACTCAGGGGTCGTGGACCCACTTGAGGATGCAGATCTCAGATCTCAAACTCTGTGCTGGGAGAACCACTACTCTCTTCAAAGCTGTCAGACAGGGAAGTTTAAGTCTGCAGAAGTTTCTGTTGCCTTTTGTTCAGCTATGCCCTGTCCGTAGAGGTGGAGTCTACAGAGGCAGGCAGGCCTCCTTGAGCTGTGGTGGGCTCCATCCAGTTTGAGCTTCCTGGCCACTTTGTTTACCTAGCCAAGCCTCAGCAAGGGTGGACGCCCCTCCTCCAGCCTTGCTGCCGCCTTGCAGTTTGATCTCAGACTACTGTGCTAGCAGTGAGCAAGTCTCCGTGGGCGTTGGACCCTCTGAGCCAGTTGCCGGACATAATCTCCTGGTGTGCCGTTTGCTAAGGTCGTTGGAAAAGCGCAGTATTAGGGTGGGAGTGTCCTAATTTTCCAAGTACAGTCTGTCAGGGCTTCCCTTGGCTAGGAAAGGGAATTTCCTGACCCCATGTGTTTCCCGGGTGAGGCAATGCCCCGCCCTGCTCTGTGGGCTCCACGCACTTGTCTGGCAAGCCCCAGTGAGATGAACCCGGTACCTCAGTTGGAAATGCAGAAATCTTCTGCATTGTTCACGCTGGGAGCTGCAGACTGGAGCTGTTCCTATTCGGCCGTCTTGGCGCCACTCTGATTTTCAAATATTAAGCTGACTTTGCATTCCTGCAATAGATCCCACTTGGTTATAGTGTATAATTACTTTTATATGTTGGTGGACTCAATTTGCTACTATTTTGTTGAGGATTTTGGTGTCTGTATTCATAATAGATTGATCTGTAGCGTTTTATGTTTTTTTAATGTAATGTCTTTCTCTGGTTTTAGTATCAGGGTAATACTGGCCTCATAGAATGAATTAGGAAGTATTCTGTTGTCTTCTAATTTTTGAAAGTGACCATAAATAATTGGTATTACTTCTTTTTTCTTTTTTTTTTTTTGAGATGGAAATCTCGCTGTTTCACCAAGGCGGGACTGTAGTGGCACTATCTCAGGTCACTGCAAACTCCACCTCCTGGGTTCACGCCATTCTCCTGCCTCAGCCTCCTGAGTAGGTGGGACTACAGGTGCCCGACACTGTGCCCCGCTAATTTTTTATATTTTTAGTAGAGACGGGGTTTCACCGTGTTAGCCAGGATGGTCTCAATCTCCTGACCTCGTGATCCGCCCACTTCGGCCTCCCAAAGTGCTGGGATTACAGGCGGGAGCCACCGTGCCTGGCCGGTATTACTTCTTTAATTGGTAAAATTCACCTGTGGAGCCATCTGATTATTTCTTTAGACAAAATATCTGGAAGCAGAATTATTGTGTCAAAGATATGAATGTTTACAAAACTCTTTATATATATTGTTTAATTGTATTTCCTGAGGGGGAGGTAGATGACAATTCGTACTTCCATTAGGAATACATGAACTCTCTCATAGTTTTGCTCACAGTAGGCTCTCAATAAGTGTATGTTGAATTGAATTTTCTTAATGACTGGTTCTTCCTAACTTTGAAAAACAACACTCACTAGTATATCAGTCAAATAATTTTTCTCAGTACTGTACTTTAAGAAAAAGATAGCATCGGCTGGACGCGGTGGCTCACGCCTGTAATCCCAGCACTTTGGGAGACCAAGGCGGGAGGATCACAAGGTCAGGAGATCAAGACCATCCTGGCTAACACAGTGAAACCCTGTCTCTACTAAAAATACAAAAAAAAAAAAAAAAAAAAAAAAAATTAGCCAGGCATAGTGGCATGCAACTGTGGTCCCAGCTACTCGGGAGGCTGAGGTGGGAGAATGGCTTGAACCCAGGAGGTGGAGCTTGCAGTGAGCTGAGATCGCATCACTGCACTCTAGCCTGGGCAACAGAGCCAGACTCCGTCTCAAAAAAAAGAAAAAAGGAAAGAAAAAAGAAAGAAAAAGATAGTATCTCTTGCTTATCGTAATTAAAATTTTGTGTGCTTGCTGTATTGATTTCAGATCAGTCTCAACCACATCTATGTCCAGCATATTTTAGAGTTCAATGAGTAATAATGGCCTACATCTGCCTAATACTTTCACACTTTAGAGAATCTTTTCAAGATTTACTATAGTAAGTAATTTCTTTTCTTTTTTCTTTTTTTTGAGACAGAGTCTTGCTAAGCTGCCCAGACTAGAGTGCAGTGGTGCGATCTTGGCTCACTGTAACCACCATTTTCTGGGTTTAAGTGATTCTCCCATCTCAGCCTCCCGAGTAGCTGGGATTACAGGCACCTGCCATCATGCCTGGCTAGTTTTTTTTTGTATTTTAGTAGAGACGGAGTTTCACTATGTTGGCCAGGCTGGTCTTAAACTCCTGACCTCAAGTGATCCGCCCACCACCTCGACCTCCCAAAGTGCTAGGATTACAGGTGTGAGCCAGTGTGCCCGGCCTATAGTAAGTCATTCTTAGTGAAGAAATGCAGGAAGCTTTTTTTTTTTTTTTTTTGATATGGAGTGTCACTGTGGTGCCCAGGCTGGAGTGCAGTGATGCGATCTTGGCTCACTGCAACCTCTGCCTCCTGGATTCAAGCAATTCTCCTGCCTCAGTGTCCCAAGTAGGTGGGACTACAGGTGTGCACCACCACACCCAGCTAATTTTTGTATTTTTAGTAGAGATGGGATTTCACCATGTTGGCCAGGATGGTCTTAATCTCTTTACCTCGTGATCCGCCCACCTCGGCCTCCCAAAGTGCTGGGATTACAGGGGTGAGCCACCACACCTGGCTAGGAAGCTTCTTTATGATATGCTAAGTGTGAATCTGGTCACAAGCTAGCTCAGTCTGTTTTGCTGTTGTCATTAACAGAAAGTGATAAAGGATTTGTGGTTTATGATAAATATATATTAAAATGCTTGCCAGATTCTTGTATAATGGTTGCCATATACAAAAGACTTCATAGTTTCATCACAGCCCTTCACAAGTATTCTGGATTCATTTTCCATATGGATGAACTTATGCACCTACAACTATTTAATTCTCATCTTGATTGTCTCCTAAGAATTTTCTGATGAATTGAGATTCATCAATTCAAGAGGAGAATGATCTCTTGATGTACTCTCTTAATTGAGGAAGGCTCTTCCTCTTCATGAAAGGATGTGGAGCTTGTCACCCGCTGTCTACTTAAGTGCAAAGTTCGTTTCAAACCTGCCAGATCCAGGTTAGTATATTTCTTCTCTCGTCTTGGTTTTAGTACTCAGAAAAACAACTCATAATAATTTAAGACATGTTCTATGCAGGTTGATTCCAGTGGAGGGTTAGAGAACCCGTTAAATATACCCTTTAATCACTCTGTTGCAGAAGCTTGTATTACTTAAAATGGTATTCCAGGCACTAGTCATTCTAAGTCTTGCTTCATTACATTTGAGTATCTTATTTTCCTTGTCTTTTACTGCCTTTTACTTTGGTGGTTGTTTATAGCCCTGCTGGGCTCACTTGTTTCTTTATTTAAGAGTTCATTGGATTTGTATCTGATCTTTAGTGTCACCACCTTCCCACCTCTTGCTGGTTGATTTAATATTCACAGTGACATTATCTCCAACTCTCTTGTGAGTGAATTCGCATCCAACTTAGAGCAAGATACTGCATGAATTATACACGAAACATTGCCAGTGTGAGTGGCAGGAAAGGTTAAATTCTGGATTTATTTTTTTCTAATGACTGGTTCTTCATCTCTCCCATCCCATTCCTCTCTCTCTCTCTCTCTCTCTCTCTGTGTGTGTGTGTGTGTGTGTGTGTGTGATGTTTTAAAGTCCCCTAGGTTTTATTGAAATTTCCTAAACAAATACAATTTTCTCCTCTAAACTTTATTGTTTTTCAATTTTAGGTACTGAAGATAAAATGATTTTATATTTATTTTCAAACATAACTATTGCTTAAGCCTGTGACTTCCCTTTCACATTTGCTAAAGAGTTCACAAGAGACATGAGCCTGAACCTTTACATCACATGAAAGTTCCAAGCGTATTACAGATGTGCTTAGAGTGTGTGTACTTCCCATTTCTTAGCTAAGTTGTTTTGGTTGGAAGTAAGAGAAACTAACTGCTTAAGAAGTAAAGGAAATTTATTGAAAGAATTTGGGAGTATCTCAAAGAACCTAAAGAAAGCTGGCCTGAGGCCCGGCGCTGTGGCTCAAGCCTGTAATCCCAGCACTTTGGGAGGCCGAGACGGGTGGATCGCGAGGTCAGGAGATCGAGACCAACCTAGCTAACACGGCGAAACCCCGTCTCTACTAAAAAATACAAAAAACTAGCCGGGCGAGGTGGCGGGCGCCTGTAGTCCCAGCTACTTGGGAGGCTGAGGCAGGAGAATGGCGTAAACCCGGGAGGCGGAGCTTGCAGTGAGCTGAGATCCGGCCACTGCACTCCAGCCTGGGCGACAGAGCGAGACTCCGTCTCAAAAAAAAAAAAAAAAAAAAAAAAAAAAAAAAAAAAAAAGAAAGAAAGCTGGCCTGCCCAGGGACTAAACCTGGAGAGCCCCCAGGCATTTTGCAGTCATGACTGCTCTGCATTCCTTAGCTCTGCTTCCCCTGTCTGCGGCAGCTCTATCTGATTCTCTGGGTACATGGTAGAAGAGTCTTGCCCCAAAGTTCCTGAATTTACTCCATCTCACTCGTATTTCAGATTTCTGTGAAAATAATTAGCTTGGCCGAGTTTAGATCAAGTGTTAATCTCTGGTCCACATCTGTGCCTAACACCCGGTAGCTCCTTGTGGTTATAGACAGATGGGGCAGTTCTCCATTAAAAAGGTGTCATGTAATTTCGACACACACCCTGTAATTTGTTTAGTGTACCGTTTAGGTCCTAGTTTCTCAACTGCAGAAAGTAACTATTTTTATTTATTTATTTATATATTGTGACAGAGTCTCGCTCTGTCGCCCAGGCTGGAGTGCAGTGGCGCGATCTCGGCTCACTGCAAGCTCCGCCTCCCGGGTTCACGCCATTCTCCTGACTCAGCCAGTAGCTGGGACTACAGGCGCCCGCCACCACGCCCGGCTAATTTTTTGTGTTTTTAGTAGAGAGGGGGTTTCACCGTGTTAGCCAGGATGGTCTTGATTTCCTGACCTCGTGATCTGCCCGCCTCGGCCTCCCACACAGGGTGGAAAGTAACTGTTTAACAGACAATAAGCGATATCTGGTCTCCTTCAGAAATGTGTATAAGGTCAAAGTTTCGTCAGTATGATGGTGTTTGTTCTCTTCATTGTCTTTCGTCTGTCATGTTCACACTTATTCTATGGCCGCTTGGGCTCATCCTTTTATTCATTTATATTCCCTACCCAGAAATAAGGCAAATTATAAATCATTTGCAAAATTTTCTAATTCATTCATTCCTGGATAGCAATAAGTAGAAGGAATGGAACTGCCCTAGTGAGACTCAGTTTCAAGCTCTTCAAAGTTGATGTGGGTATTATTTCTCCAATAAGCATTCTTAATGTTCTCAGTAATGCCAGCTGTTGTGATTTTCTTTCTAACCTGGTCTTTTGTGAATTGCGTTCCCTGGCTTGTTACAGCACATCTGTGTGACAATGGAATATTTTACATAACTGAAATTTTGAGATAATGTTTCTGGAGATGTAGCTATTATAGAATCCGGTGGTAGCAGGTTCTATATCTCCATGTAATGTGTTGCTATGTCTCCATGTTTTATATTCACTTATTGATTAACCTTTATTTTATTGAGATCTTAAAATGAACACAGCACCTTATGGGCTAAAAAGGAGTGGAAAATGTTTCCACAGCTGCTTACGAATTAAAAAATAGAAGACTTTAAGATAAGCATTTGAAAGATAAAGGACATGATGTCAACTAAGTCATGGAGGTCAAGGTAGGAGGCCTTCAAAGAGGAGGGGATCAGTGCCATCAAGAAAAGGCTTACGGTATTTGGCAATTAAAGTGAACTATCAGAGTGGAGTTTAAATAGCTAATTTTAAATTATTTCAACAGTATATTTTGCTGTTTTCCTCTATTTTGCCATTGGTTATATTTAACACTCTCTTTAATGCTTTTAAAACATGAATTACTTACTCTATTCATTAGTGTGTAGATTATATTCATGTGAGTAGGGGGAAGAACTAGGCTCACCCCTGTTATTTGCAGGGCCTGGGGCAAGAGGACAAATGGAGACCCGCAGACCATATGTTTAAATATTTAATTTAAAGTTATAAATTAAACTTAAGAAATTATAAGGTAACATTTATTTATTCTAAATATATTTTACATATAAAATTAAAATGTATTTAAATATTATTAAATTTCTATAAAAATAAAACAGTTTTCAATTTTAGCTTCCAATGTCCATTGACAATGTAGTCAATATCACACTTCACACATTTAATGTCTAAGC
>NW_016803101.1:1660695-1663192 GCF_001698545.2 Rhinopithecus bieti
ATATGTTTAAATATTTAATTTAAAGTTATAAATTAAACTTAAGAAATTATAAGGTAACATTTATTTATTCTAAATATATTTTACATATAAAATTAAAATGTATTTAAATATTATTAAATTTCTATAAAATAAAACAGTTTTCAATTTTAGCTTCCAATGTCCATTGACAATGTAGTCAATATCACACTTCACACATTTAATGTCTAAGCCTATTAGTACACAATTGTAAGAGTAACAGAAATTATTTAATCTTACAAAACTTTCTTCAGCTGTCCTGGCAACTGTAGCAAATATTATGTGCTACATTTGTGGTTATATCCAGAACTCTGTGGTACCATTGCATTTAATTCAATGGAAAGCCAGTGTTTAGATGCTTGGCACTAATGGGAAAAGATAATTCCTTGTGCAACAATCTATTGAATTCATGCTGTCTCAGAAAGGTTTGACAATTCAAATAATTTGTCTTTTTTTATAAGCATTTTCACCCCTCCAGTCTTCCCCATGTTCTGAAGCTGAGTCCCTCTCTAATGTTCGCAGTGGTACAACCTTCAAACCTTCATGGTATTTGGACACAGTCACCTTTTCTTTCAAAGACATAGGGTGAGAGATGTAGAGAAGCATGCCCCTTGGGCCTGAATCATGTTAGTCCCTGGAGGGGTTAGAGGGCAGGCAGATATTTATGGTTTCATGCTGGGCAGGGTCAGTGCTACATAAGAACACCAGTTTCTCTATGTGATATGCCCAGCTGTATTCCAAGCCTAGAGTAATGTCAGGTACATTATAGATTCATTTCATTCCAGAAAATAAACATTTGTTGAGTAGAATGCGTTGCTGGATGTCTGACTAGTGTAGGGTAGTGGTAGGCATTCAGCTGGCAATATCTTTCAATGCTATCAGTCTTCACTTTTTAAAGTAATAGTTGTTAAATAACTATCCTTCCAGGAATCCTCTTGATCAAATTAAGACAACAAAAATGAATAGTTTGAGCACTTCTGTTTAACTCACTTCTTAACTGTGAAACTTTCTCTTTTTTTTTTTGAGATAGGGTCTCACTCTGTCACCCAGGCCGGAATGCAGTGACGTAGTCATGGCTCATTGCGGCCTCGACCTCCTGGGCTCAAACAATCCTCCTGCCTCAGCCTCCCAAGTAGCTGGGACTGCAAGTATGTACCACCATGCTTGGCTAACTTTTTATTTTTTGTAGAGATAAGGTCTTGCTCTGTTGCCCAGGCTGGTCTTGAACTCCTGGGCTGAAGTAATCCTCCTTCCTCAGCTTCCCAAAGTTTGGATTACAAGCTTGAGCCATTACACCGAACAACTGTGAAATATTCTTTCCAGACTTATTTTCCCAGGGATCACAAAACATGAGACCCATGGTCCCCATGCTGCTTTGACTCAGGCTGTTGTATTTAGTGAGACTGGTGGCATGCTCTAAGATCCTCAAAAGGGTCTGTGTGCAAGGCACCACGTAAGCACTGTGCTCTGCACGTGTAAGTAAGGAGCTGCTTGGTTGTTTCTCTGCAGGGACAACTGTATTGTTTTTAATTGTCTGTTTTAATGGGCCTGAATAAAATGCTCTTTTGTTTTATTTGATCTGCATCCCCTAGTGAGATTTCTCCTTGCCTTCTTTTTACCACTGTGACAGTTTCCTATTCAGAAATTTAGTTCCTTCGACAGGGGCTCTTAATTATCAATGGCAGTGACTGTTTTTCCATCTATGGATGTTCAGTCCTAGCGGTCCTTAACCTATGGGATCATTTGCAAAAAAAGGTTGAGTTTTGGGCATCTGGGATGAATGAAAGAAATTCCATGAAACAGCAAACAACAACAACAACGACAACAACAAAATCAAGCACAGGTGGCTTAATCAGCCAAGTGAATCTGGACTGATTTTTTCCCTAAATGTTTGTAGCAGTGATCATAGCATCCGAGATTAACCCTAGTTTAACCACACCATGTCTCCACTATGTGAATACTTTTAACAAATATAGGACCATATGAGAATGAAATTCGGGCTGGAGAATTTTCTGCTGGGAAAAGTAGTTGGCTGACATAGGATGACATCATGAACATAATCTGGGCTAGGAGGCAGGAGATATGAATATTAGTACAACTGTGCCACTGCATGACTGTGTGGACTTTGTCAAAGCATGTAGCTCCTAATTTGAAAACATTTGCAAGTTGTGCTAAGGCACCTACCTCCCTGCTTCTAGCTCTATGACTGCAGACAAAGCATTTGCATCACCTAATATATTTGAAAAAATTGACTGTCTTTTATTTGAAGTTTCAGGTGACTCCACTGAAAAAAGCCCCTGTGACTCACTTTATCATTGGGACCTGGCTAAGAAATGGGTGTAAGGAAAAAGAGGGCCGGGCGCGGTGGCTCAAGCCTGTAATCCCAGCACTTTGGGAGGCTGAGACGGGCGGATCACGAGGTCAGGAGATCGAGACCATCCTGGCTAACATGGTGAAACCCTGTCTCTATTAAAAAATACAA
>NW_016803101.1:1663569-1693593 GCF_001698545.2 Rhinopithecus bieti
AAAAAAAAAACAGGAAAAAGAGGTAAGCTTTGCAAAATCCTAGGGTTGATTAATTGTATTTTCTGCATATATGTTATTCATACACACTTTGCTCTTCACATAGGGGGTTTCGTTTTAGAATGACAAAGCTGGGAAGTCCTAAATGAAACTGTGAAATCGGTGGAATTGTCTTTGGACTGAACCTTTCTGCTCCCTGCTCCTTCATGCCCTTTTCCTCCAGTGCCCATGGTCTTCAAGCTGTTTTTCCCTGCAGACAGCTGACCCTAGCCCAGCACCCAGGCCTAAAATCCGCAGACTATGCTGTACCCCGGGATCTCCCAAACAAGTCAAATCGCAGCAAATGAGAATGTTCAAAATTCATCTGCCCTCTACATGGTTTTGGTAGCTCTGGGCACCTGATCGGGCCTAGCCAATCATAGCACCCAATCCTCCCAGACACAGTGAGTGGTTTACGGATAGCCATATACACCAAGGTGGGAAAATCAGACTCCTACTTGGCATTTTTGGGAACTCTCGGTAAAAAGACAGGCCCTTTTCTCCTTGGGATACCAGCTATGAGGAAAGTAAGCCTAGAACTGTCCGTAGTCATCCTTGCCACTGTCTGGGAAATTGGCCTGACAATGAAAGCTATGCAGAGGGACTGTCTACCTTAAGGGATGGAGAATGGTAACTAATTCCTGATGATATTGTTTTAACCCTGGAACAGCTATGACTGAAACTTGATTGATTCCTTAAAATCCCCAGTTACGTGATTCTGTAAATGGCTATGCAATCTAATTTGAGTTTTTCACTTGCATACAAACATTCCTGATACAATTTTTTCAATTCACTTCACTTTCATAATTGATTTATTTTTAATTGCCCTTTTCACATCCCAAAGGAAATTCAATTGTGATTTCTTTTTCCCTCCACAGTTCCCCTCCTGCTTCTCCCTGTGTCTACAGGCACTTCCGTTCCTACGGTTATAGGACAGCGCCTTAATCCCTTTCCCTCCCTTTCTCTCCACCACCAATCTTCCAATCTCATCATCATCAACTCTGTCTGCTATTAAAACATCTCATGGACTCATCTCTCAATTGGTCCTTCTTCCTTCTCTGCATTTTCTATACTTCAACCAGTGCTGAAGAAATGGGGGTGTTTCAGCCCCCTCTCTATTCTGCCTCAGCCCAAAGGAAGGAGGATGCGTCTGATGATCTAGTACTGCCTTCCCTAGTTCTTACCCAGTGGAGAAGGAGTGGCTGTTCTGATGAGTCAGAGCACACTCTTTGGGGGCATGTTTTGCTTATAGAACAAGTAACTGCCTAAACTCTACCCTCTCTCTTATCCAGGTCCTGCAGGCCATGTGCCCTCTTTTGGGTTTCCCCATGATCCATTTGTCAGCTGACTTGGGCAGTGTGCACCTCTTTGAGGAAGGTGACTGCTCTGGGCACACCCCTTGTTCTGTGTCTCCACCTATATGTAATTGGGTGAGTCAGCTGGGCCTGTTCTGTGGACCTGGCCATTGCAGAGTCAGTGACTGGGAGCTGAAAGTCTCACGTGGGGTTTGAAGTTTAAAAATGGGGCTTCTAGCCAATGGACTGGCAGAAAATGCCAACATGAGGTGAAGAGATGTTGCGTTAGCAGCTATTAATAATCAATATTTGGCTGGGCGCAGTGGCTTACGCCTGTAATCCCAGCACTTTGGGAGGCCGAGGTGGGTGGATCACAAGGTCAAGGGATTAAGACCATCCTGGCCAATATGGTGAAACCCTGTCTCTACTAAAAATACAAAAATTAGCTGGCCGTGGTGATGCACGCTTGCAGTCGCAGCTACTTGGGAGGCTGAGGCAGGAGAATCGCTTGAACCTGGGAGGCGGAGGTTGCAGTGAGCTGAAATCGCACCACTGCACTCCAGCCTGGGGACAGAGCAAGACTCCATCTCAGATAAATAAATAAATAATCAATATTTGTGTGTATCTTCTTCAGTCAGAATCCTAAAAGTAAGAGGAGTTGTAGGATTATTCAGGAACACAAATTGATAACAACGCCCATCCTTGTAACCTTTGGTTATTTCCTTTACTCAGGATCAGCTCTAAGCTTAGTTGCATATTGTTATGTATCACCACAACCTGCTTCTCTGATCACACCTCCCACTCCTCCCTATGCGCAATCTATCCCATAATGACAGTGGGGTGCTTTCCATTTCTCATCGTGCCAAACACTTCCATGCCTATGTTTCTGATACTTTTCTCCACCCTACCTTGACTCCTTTCCTCATGATTCTATCCTTCCTTATTTGTCAAGGACCACTTTGAAATACCAACTCTTTCATAAGGTTTTTCCCAGATTTTTGTTTCTCCACAGGGTTTTTTTTTTTTTGACAAGGTCTTGCTCTGTCACCCAGGCTGGAGAGCAATGGCGTTATCATAGCTCACTACAGCCTCAAACTCCTGAGCTCAAGGGATCCTCCTGCCTCAGCCTCTTGAGTAGCTGGGACTACAGGCACATGCCACCATGCCCAGCTAATTTAATAATTTTTTGTAGAGACAGTCTCCCTCTATTGCCAAGGCTGGTCTCAAGTTCCTGGCTTCAAGCGATCCTCCTGCCTTGGCCTTCCAAAGTGCTGGGATTACAGGCGTGAGCCACTGTGCCCAGCCTCCAAGTCTTACAATAACAATAAATAATTGTTCTTTCCCTTAAGGTGGTATGGCACTTTGTTCTTACTTTCCTTAAGTTAACTTCGTGTTCTATATTGTCTTATAGTTGTCAGTGTGCGCATCAATTTTTCATATAAGAATATAAGTTCTGTGAGGATATGAATTATATTATTCATATTTTTACTGCCTTACTCATGCTACAACAGAACCTGTCATAAAATAGGTGTTTAATATAAAACGTTCTCTCAGCAATCCAATGGAAAAATGAGTTGGCTATGGGGATTGATGCAGGTTGGTTTTGTCCAAGATTCCTAGCCAATTATTTTTCCTATAGTTGAGTCCCGGACTGCCTCTCCTGTTTTACCTACACCCTCATTCAGCCCTAATGTCTCACCCTCAAGCCCCACAGAACTACATAGAGTTGCCTCAAATTGCAATAATGTTTCATGACGCTGTGCTTTCATTAATATTGTCTTGAGTATTTTTCTTATTACTGTCAGCTTGACAGTCCCCCATTAATCCTTCAACACAGTTTACATGTTACCTTCTTTCAAAGCTTTTCCTGACCCCCTTACTACTCACCCTCTACTATCCATCCTGGAAGAACTGGCCCCTCTTCTCTCTGCCCTGTAGACTTAGCATAGACTGCTTTCACAGCACATATGTTGTTTCATAATTTCCCATTTTTATTCCTATCTCCCTCCTTTCATTATTATTGTATCATAACTACTTGAGGGCAGGTCCCTTGCCTCTCTCATCTGTGGTTCTCAACTGCCCCAAAGTTTGAGACATATGTTTTGCTTTGTATTATATTTAGAGACTTCTCTCTAGCCACAAGAATATAAGGCAAAGAGTATGGTTTTTTGAAGGCAAAGAGTATTTTTTTTTTTTAAACTTTTATTAAGTTCAGGGGTACAACTGCAGGTTTGTTACATAAGTAAACTTATGTCATGGGGGTTTGTTGTATAGATTATTTCATCACCCAGGTATTAAGCCTACTACCCATTAATGATTTTTCCTTATCCTCTCCCTCCTCCCACCCTCCACACTCCAAAAGGCCTCAGTGTGTGTTGTTCCCCTCTATGTGTCCATATGTTCTAATCATTTAGCTCCCACTTATAAGTGAGAACATGCGGTGTTTGATTTTCTGTTCCTGTTAGTTTGCTCAGGATAATAGACTCCAGCGCCATCCACATTCCTGCAAAGGACATGATCTCATTCCTTTTTATGGCTGCATAATATTCCATAGGGTGTATATATCACATTTTCTTTATTCAGTCTATCATTGATGAGCATTTAGTTTGATTCCATGTTTTTGCTATTGTGAGAAGTTCTGTAATGAGCACTGTGTGCATGTGTCTTTACAATAGACTTATTTATATTCCTTTGGTTATATACCCAGTAATGGGATTGTTGGGGCAAATGATATTTCTGGTTTTAGATTCTTGGGGAATCACCACACTGTCTTCCACAATGGTTGAACTAATTTACACTCCCACCAACAGTGTGCAAGCGTTCCTTTTTCTCCACAACCTTGCTAGCAACTATTATTTTTTGACTTTTTAGTTATAGCCATTCTGACTGGTGTAAGATGGCATCTTGTGATTTTGATTTGCATTTCTCTAATGATCAGTGCTATTGAGGTTTTTTCCATATGATTGTTGGCCACATGTATGTCTTCTTTTGAAAAGTGTCTGTTCATGTTCTTTGCCCACTTTTTTATGGGATTGTTTATTTTCTTCTTGTAAATTTGTTTAAGTAAGGAATATGTTTAATTTATATTTGTACTACTTTGCTTCTATTCAGTATTTTGAGAATGAGCAGATAAAGAAAATTCCCATACTCAAGCCAGGTGAGTCTTGAAATCATGGAAACAGGCTCATTTATGCAAACGTAGTAATTCCCAGTGCTTACTTACCTGGCATTGGCCTGGCCTCTTTGCTTCAAGGAAGAGATTAATTTTGATTCCACCTGTTCCCGCATCCCCTTTCTATTAATCTTCTATACTTTTTCAAGTTGTCAGGAGAAATATTTTAAAAGGACCCAGTAGGGAGGGGAGATGTCGGCAAATTTGCATCCTCAGACTTTCTTCCAGCTGCCTCTGGTTCATTTCACTATTTCACGTCATCTGGCCTTCTTGCCTTCCTGGCCCTGCCTTGGCTTCTGTGGCTTGACTCCTGTGTTCAGCCTGGTCCTCTAATATGGGTACCCTGGTTTCAACCAACCACCCACCCACCCAATTTTCTGTCCTTCAGCTTCACAACACAGCCACGTGTAAGAGGTGCCCTTTCCACATATGCCACCGTGGTCCCAAGGGGCCCATTCAGGTCGTGCTCAGCCCTTGCCTGACTCCCACTCAAAAGAGAAAAATAAATCCATCAGAACTCTGAATTCCCACTGTGAGGCCTCCACTCACTGCAAAGTAGCATTCCCACCTGATTAGTCACTTGAATTGGATTTCATGAGTAGGATGGAGGCATTGGTTTCATGTTGCACTGCTGGTGTAAGATGGCTTAACTTTATTAAACATATTGGTATGTTGTAAATATGTATGACTCCTTAGAAACCATTAGTTTGCCAAGTCATACTGAGTCATTCTTCTGGAGGACAGCTGAAGGGGTTAATTAAAAACAGCTGCATCTAATCATGCACTAGCATGATATACTTCCTTCTTGGAGGGCACAGGAAAGACAGAACTCACAAAACAAAAAGGAGGCCTTCCGTGGAGATGGGAGTTCTCCAGAAGCCAAGACGAGCGCTAGTAGAGTATGACTGTCTGAGAATCAGTAAAGAATCGGATCAAGCAATTGGCCATAGTTAAGTACAAAAGTTGTCCTAATGTGGCATTAAACAAGAAGAAAACATTGAGATTAAAGACAAAGCATGATTAGGTATATAAAGTATGAACAATGTGCCTTTTCTGTTTAAATTCTTTCTTGCTTGCTATAACTTGGTATTCCTTAAGTTATCCACATTTTAAAGTTAATTTAAAAATAGTGTGCGTTAACCAAAGTTAAAATTATGAGTTTCTTTTCTTTTTCTTTTTTTTTCCGACAGAGTCTCACTCTGTTGCCCAGGCTGAAGTGCGGTAGTGCGATCTTGGCTCACTGCAACCTCCGCCTCCCGGGTTCAAGCAATTCTAACACCTCAGACACCAGAGTAGCTGAGATTGCAGGCATGCACCACCATGCCCAGCTAATTTTTTATATTTAGTAGAGACAGGGTTTAGCTATGTTGGTCAGGCTGGTCTCGAACTCCTGACCTCAGGTGATCCACCCACCTCGGCCCCCCAGAGCGCTGGGATTATAGGCGTGAGCCACCGCGCCTGGCCTATTTTCTTAAACAATTTTTTAAAATTAATATTTTATTTTATTGTGGTTGGAACCTTAAATATATCTACCTTCTTAACAAATTTTAAGTATACAATATATTATTGTTAACCATAGGTATGGTGTTGTACAGCAGATCTCTAGAGCTCACTTAACCGAAACTTGATGGGTGTTAATTAATAACTCTCCATTTCCCAGTGCCCCATCCCCTAGTAACCACCATTTCAGTCTTTGATTTTCTGAATTTCACTATTTTAAATACCTCATATAAGTGGAATCTGGCAGCATTTGTCTTTCTGTTTCTGACTTACTTTGCTTAGCATAATGTCCTCCAGGTCCATCCATGTTGTTGCACATTGTAGAATTTCCTTCTTCTTTTTTTTTTTTTTTTGTTGGAGACAGTCTTGCTCTGTTGCCCAGGCTGGAGTGCAGTGGCGCCATCTCAGCTCACTGCAACCTCCACCTCCCAAGTGATTCTCCTGCCTCAACCCCCCAAGTAGCTGGGACTACAGGTGCATGCCGCCAAGCCTGGCTAATTTTTTGTATTTTAGTAGAGATGGAGTTTCACCATTGTTTCCCAGGCTGGCCTCGAACTCCTGAGCTCAGGCAATCTTCCCGCCCTGGCCTCTCAAAGTCCTAGGATTACAGGCATGAACCCCCAAGCCCGGCCAAATTTCCTTCTTTTTAAAGACTGAATAGTATTCCATCGTTTATTGGTTTCATGTTGCACTGAAACCAATATACTACTTTTTTTTTTTTTTGAGACGGAGTCTCGCTCTATTGCCCAGGCTGGAGGGCAGTGGCAAGATCTCAGCTCACTGCAAGCTCCTCCTCCCAGGTTCACGCCATTCTCCTGCCTCAGCTCCTGAGTAGCTGGGACTACAGGTGCCTGCCACCACACCTGGCTAATTATTTTGTGTTTTTAGTAGAGACAGGGTTTCACTGTCTAAGCCAGGGTGGTCTCAATCTCCTGACCTTGTGATCCGCCCGCCTTGGCCTCTCAAAGTGCTGGGATTACAGGCGTGAGCCACCGCGCCCTATATACTACACTTTTTAAACCCATCCACCTGCTGATGGACATTTAGGTTGTTTCTGCACCTTAGCCATTGTGAACAGTGCTGCAGTGAACATGAGGGTGCTAAGGCCTCTTCAAGATCCTGATTTCATTTCTTTTGGGTATATACACAGAAGTGGGATTGCTGGATTACACAGTAGTTCTATTTTTAATTTTTTGAGAAATTACCACACCGTCTTCCTTAGCAGCTGCACTACTTTGCATTCCTACCAGCAGTGTGCAAGGGTTCCAATTTCTCTACATCCTTGCCAACACTTGTCGTTTGTTTTTTTGTTTGTGTGAGACAAGGTCTTGGTCTGTTGCCCACGCTGGAATGCAGTGGTGCCATCATGGCTCGCTGCAGCCCCAACCTCCTGGGCTCATGCTATCCTCCCACTTTAGCCCTCCTGAATAGCTGCATCCACAGGCACGCACCACTATGCCTAATTTTTTTTTTTTTTTTTTTTTTTGTAGAGACAAGGTCTCACTATATTGCCCAGGCTGGTCTTCAACTCCTGAGCTCAAGCAATCCTCCCGCCTCAGCCTCCCAAAGTGCTGAGATTACAAGGGTGAACCACCATCCCCGGCCTGTCCTTTGTCTTTTTAACAAAAATTATAATAACCATCCTAACAAGGGCAAGGTGATAGCTCACTGTGATTTTGATTTACGTTTCTTTGATGATTAGAGATGATGAGGATTTATAAATATACCTTTTAGGCCATTTATATGTCTTTTGAGAAATTCAAGTCCTTAGCCCATTTTCTAATCAGGTTATTTGTTTTTTGTTATTTAATTTTATGTATTCCTTATATATTTTGGAGATTGATTCCTTATCAGGCATGTGCTTTGCAGAGATTTTCTCCTATTTCATGGGTTGCCTTTTCACTCTGATGATTGTTTCCTTTGTTGTGCAGAAGCTTTTTAGTTTGATATAGTCCCACTTGTTAATTTTTGTTTTTGTTGCTTAGACTTTTCATGTCATATTTATAAAATCATTGTCAAGACTGGTGTCGTGAAGCTTTTCTTCTATGTTTTCTTCTAGGAGTTTCATAGATTTGGGTTTTAAGCCTTTAATCCATTTTGAGTTGATTTTTGTGTATGGAGTAAGTCCAATTTCATCCATTTATGTGTGGATATCCACTTCTCTGAGTACCATTTGTTGAAGAGACTGTCCTTTTCCTATGTATATACTCTTGGTACCCTTGTCAAAGATCAATTCATTGTATGTATGTGGTTTATTTCTGGACTCTATTTCCTTATGCCTTTGTGTATAAACAATAGGCATCTATTACTTCTTTTTCTTTTGAGACGGAGTCTCACTCTGTTGCCAGGCTGGAGTGCAGTGGCATGATCTTTGCCCACTGCAACCTCCCCCTCCTGGGTTCAAGCAATTCTCCTGCTTGGAGCCAGAGAATATGGAAAAGAAAATGATAACTGTGATTTATCCCCTTTTCTGGATCCTTTCTGAGGCTGAGTACTCCATGAAAAATCTCACCTGCCAAAGAATACCTGGCCTTTATCTCTATATTCTGTTCTCTGCTGTGTCACCTTCCTATTTTCAATTTCTCATTCTTTCTCTTTGTCAAGGTTTCTTTAATCGTGCCCTGAACCTTTGGTAGTAAAACCGGTCATCTTTTCTCCCCTAGGTAAGGTGATTTTATTGCCTTTTTTTCTGGGTTCTCAGGTATGAAGATGAGACCAGTTTATGACTAAAACAGATTGAAGGTTATTTTAAATACTTATTACTTAGTACCCTTGTCCAAAATCAAACTCAATCATTTATTATTGCTTTTATTTCTAATGTGAGGACAATTTTTATCCTATCTTTGGGACTAATGGCCAAGATACTACAACAATAACAAGTAACCACTGTATCATACTTCACAGTTTATAAAATGCTTTTCAAGCCAGGTCTGGTGGCTCACACCCTTAATCCCAGTACTTTGGGAGGCTGAGGTGGGAGGATTGCTTGAGCTCAGGAATTCGAGGCCAGCCTGGGCAACACAGAAAGACCCTATCTCTACAAAAAAAAAAATCAGCCCACCATAATGGCGCATGCCTGTGGTCCCAGCCACTTGGGAGGCTGGGGTGGAAGGGTAGCTTGAAGTGGGAAGGTTGGGACTGGAGTGAGCCATGATTGCAACACTGCACTCCAGCCTGGCCAGCAGAGCAAGACCCTCAATAAAAAAATAAAAAATTAAAATAAAATGCTGTTCGTATACCTTCCTTTTGAATTCTCAAAGCTGTGCTGTGAAACAAGTATTATTATTATTACTCTTTTTTACAGGTGTGTAAATTGAGACTTTAGAGGGATAATTTGCTCAAGACACAAAGCTAGAGACTGAGGTGGTTTTATCTCAATCCCAAGCTCTTTCTGTTACCATGTTTAATATGATCATGATGATTACCATTATCACCACGGATATGGTTAGGCTTTGTGTCCACACCCAAATCTCATCTTGAACTGTAATCCCATTGATATGGTTTGACTGTGTCCCCACCCTAATCTCAACTTGAATTGAATCTCCCAGAATTCCCATAGGTTGTGGGAGGGACCCAGGGGGAGGTAATTGAATCATGGGGCCAGTCTTTCCTGTGCTAGTCTCATGAGAGTAAGTCGCATGAAATCTGATGGGTTTATCAGGAGTTTCTGCTTTTGCTTCTTTCTCATTTCTTTTGCCACCATGTAAGAAGTGCCTTTTGCCTCCCGCCATGATTCTGAGGCCTCCTCAGCCATGTGGAAGTGTAAGTCCAATTAAACCTATTTTTCTTCCCAATTTTGGGTGTGTCTTTATCAGCAGTGTGAAAACGGACTAATACACCCATAATCCCCATGTGTCAAGGGAGAGACCAGGTGTAAGTATTGGATCATGGAAGTGATTTCCCCCATGCTGTTCTCGTGATAGTGAGTTCTCATGAGATCTCATGTTTTTATAAGGGGCTCTTCCCCCTTCACTTGGCACTTCTCCTTCCTGCTGCCTTGTGAAGAAGGTGCCTTGCTTCCTCTTCACCTTTCGCCATGATTGTAAGTTTCCTGAGGCTTCCCCAGCCAAGCTGAACTGTGAGTCAATTAAATCTCTTCCTTTATAAATTACCCAATCTCAGGGAGTTCTTTATAGCAGTATACGGACTAATACAACCACCAGCATCATGGCAGCCATCAGTTACTCAGTTCCTACTGTGTTACTAAGAAGAGGGTTAATTATGTCATATCATTTAATCTTTACAATATTCCTATGGTCCTTTATCAATTAGGAAAGCTTTCAGCTTTGAGTTCCATAAAACCCAAATAATTGTGGCTTAAATAAACTGAGTGATCCACCCTCCTCAGCTTCCCAGAAGCAGAAGTCCTAGTGTTGGTTCAGTGACTCAGGGGTGTCAGGGCTCTAGGTCAAATCTCTTGGCCTTCCATTCATGGTTTTATAAAGACCACCATAGCCCAGAGCATTGTGTCATCACGTGACTACATTAAAAGCCAGAATCAGGACAAAACTTATCTCCTCCCGTGCCTTTCCCTTCTCTAGGAAGCTCTTTAGCTGACTTTTCCTTTTCATCTCATCTCAACTCAGCCATGCTCCTACCTAGGCCAGCACTGGGCCTATCTTCCTTGTGATCAAGGAGTCTCCATCCAGGAACTAAACAAAACCTGGGTCTCACTATAGGTCTCACTGCATAAAGGTGCCCAGGAGAGGCCAGAATCAGCCCATACTCTGCACAGCCCACACCTTAAGCTGTGTGACCTGGCTGTGTCAGTCTAGAGGAAGAGGTAGCAGTTTGCAATTTGTCTGCCTATTGGGTTGCATTTTTGTAAATCATATCAAATCCCAGGACCTGCTAGGAATAGCCCTGGTTAGTGAAGAAGACAGTGGTGGGGTTTGGCATTTTAGGAAGTATGCAATGGTGTCTGCCACTGGAAGTTGTGAATAGTCCATTTGAAAGATGAGGAAATCGAGGCTTGAGGAAATTAAATAAATAAATTTGCCAAGGTGACACTGTTGCCAACTCACAAAGTAAAAGTTGCAAATGAGCTTTGACTCTGAGGCCTAGAGTCCCATCACTCATCTGGGTTTTTTTTAAGCCTAATATCGGCTCTGCAAATTGATACAGACTCAGAATCCTAAAAGCTATACAAAATTGATTTTTGAAGGAACTAGTTTCCTGATGAACAAAAATGGAAAACTGATCAATCTACTGACATGACTACTTTTAGAGGCTTCCAAGGTGTCATTAGTTATAAATGGGGCAAAGGATATTGAACATGATACTTATTGGTAAAAATTCTTCAAGGCTTTTAGCCTGTCCTGACTTGTAAGGAGAATCATCCTGTCAGAAGAATTAGGAATTCTAACTCTAGTTGCCAAATCTATCAACGATTTCCTTTGTGACAGTCTATATTCACTTACCTCCATTTTTTCCTCAGGCTAATAATTTATGTCAGTTGGAGCTCAGTGTTTTATGAACCAAGGGTGAAATTATTAAATTTTATTGTTTGTGATTCCTTCCTTAAGTTATATTCCTATAATTGCAAACTTACTACATTCCCTAACCTCTATTTTGAATTTATTGCTAGCCTTCTTACTGCCTTTTCAGATCTCAGAAGTAAACTTCAAATATTTACAAATCTCAATTTCATGTTTTCCCTTTCATAAATCTGTGGGCAAATTCGGTGCTGGAGACAGAGAGTAATAAATCTGGATATTTATGTATTGTGCCAGCAGGCGCTGCACAAACTTCCCTGCATAGCTTGGTCAATGAGCCTCAGTCTTGACCTGTAACACTGGCTCTAGTCTAATTCTGAGGCTCATATTAACAGAATCATTATAAAACATCTGGTGACTTGTATATACAAAATCCCTTCCCTCAGTTATAATTTGCAATCAGACAAGTTTAGTGGGCACATATGTTCTCCATGTTAGCAAAGGAAAGTGCAACAGTGGTGTTTATTAATGTTTATTGTATCTGTCTTTAAAGATAGGGACATAGCAATGACTTACCCTAGTTTTAAGGTTATGACCAAACCTGCAAGTGATATGAAAAGCTATTATTTTTGAAGATCTCTCATTCCATGCATATTTGATGTGCTACAAAAAATGAAATATAAACGTTTTAGAAGAAAACACTGTGGAATTAAAAAACAATTTTACAGTAGAGAAGGTCTTACTTAAACATGATACAAAATCCAGAAGCCATAAATGAAAGGCTGCTAAAATTGATGATGTAAAAATTTAATGTTTATGTGACGACAACATCCAAAACAAAGTCAGAGACGGATGACAAACTGGGGAAAAATATATGCATCCCATATATCCAAGGGCTATTTTTAATATGCAGATCTTATAAATGAAGATGAAAAAGATAAATTACTCAATTATAAAAGCAGATATAAAACACAAGTAGGAAGTTTACAGAGAAACTAATACAAGTAGTAAAAGCGCACACACACACACACACACACACACACACACACAAACCAAGTTTAGGCCGGGCGCGGTGGCTCACGCCTGTAATCCCAGCACTTTGGGAGGCTGAGGCAGGTGGATCACTTCAGGCCAGGAGTTCAAGGCCAGCCGGGCCAACATAGCAAAACCCCATTTTTACTTGAAATACAAAAATTACAGGTGCCTACCTGTAATCCCAGCTACTTGGAAGGCTGAGGCACAAGAACTGTGTGAACTGGGGAGGTGGAGGTTGCAGTGAGTCAGGATTGCACCACTGCACTCCAGCCTGGGCGACAGAGTGAGACTGTGTCTCAAAAAAAAAAAAGAAAAAGTTTAACATAATTTATAATTCAAGAAATAAGAATCAGAACAATAAAATTTCAATTATTCCATTAGCAAAAATTAGAAAGTTGTAATGAAACCCATTGTTGGCAAAGGTGTGAGCAACAGACTCCTTCATATATTGTTGATGGGAGGATAAATTAGTGCAGCCATTTAAAAGGGCACTTTGGTAGAATCGATTGAAATGTAACATATGCTTGTGTCCTTTGACTTGGGAACTCCACTTACAAAATTCTATTTTTCTTGCCTTTTGTGCAAAGATATATGTGTTTGAGTGCTCTTTTAGCATTGTTTGTACTTTCAAAAGCTGTAAACACCTTTTTTTTTTTGAGATGGAGTCTCACTCTGTCACCAGGATGGAGTGCAGTGGCACTTTTTTGGCTCACTGCAACCTCCACCTCCCAGGTTCAAGCGATTCTCCTGCCTCAGCCTCCCGAGTAGCTGGGACTACAGGCGCACACCACCACACCTGGCTAATTTTGTATTTTAGTAGAGATGGGGTTTCACCATGTTGGCCAGGATGGTCTCAATCTCTTGACCTCGTGATCCACCTGCCTCAGCCTTCCAAAGTGCTGGGATTACAGGTGTGAGTCACCGTGCCTGGCCTGTAAACACCTCTTATGTCCATCAATTGTACATGTCTACAATGGAAAGTAGGAAATGTATGTAGTTCTTTAAAAAGATTATTGGCCAGGCGCGGTGGCTCAAGCCTGTAATCCCAGCACTTTGGGGAGGCCGAGACGGGCGATCACAAGGTCAGGATGATTGAGACCATCCCTGGCTAACACGGTGAAACCCCATCTCTACTAAAAAAATACAAAAAACTAGCTGGCGAGGTGGTGGTGCCTGTAGTCCCAGCTACTGGGGAGGCTGAGCAGGCGAGAATGGCGTTAACCGGGAGGCGGAGTTGCGTGAGGCCGAGATGAGCACCCTGCACTCAGCCTGGGCAACAGAGTGGAGACTCCATCTCAAAAAAAAAAAAAAAAAAAAAAAAAAAAAAAAAAAAAGATTATTTAGCTCTGTATGCTCAAGACTAGAAATGACTTCTATAAAATTTCTTTGAAATAAAACTATAGAAATCTTAATTTTTTAAACAAAAAATAAAAAACACTAGAGGATATTCTCTATAATCATTGATTATCTGAATATTTGTTATTTGGGTCCTCATAGCAACAAGATTGACAATAAAGTAAAAGCCATCACAACATGAAAATATACACAAAATAACTGGTCATTCAAATCTTCCTTGCTATCTGTCTCTGCCCATCAGACGACCAGAACAGTTCAAATCATACACATAACAATTGTTTGTTAGTTTTAGTCTAATCAACAAGAAGCCAAAAACATTAACAATGATGACAAGGGAGGCATTTCAAAACAAAATAATTTGAATGTCAAATCATTTTTAACTAGATCCTTGGGAAAGCTAGAATAAAGCTTGGAAATAGTTTTGTACAAATGACTCTCCTTAAGATAATGCTGTAAAAATTAAATGTGAATAGAAAGATATTATATTGAGCTATCATATGATTTGGAGTGGGGAAGGACCCAAACCTTCACTCCCATCTACACTTGATTTCTTCTTCTAAGAAATGGCACATGGTTGCTATTAAAATGTAATTTTTTTTAAATGAGAAATTTTTTTTTCTTTTTTTTTTTTTTGGTTTTTTAAAAAATTAAACCCCAAGCAGGGCGTGGTAGCTCATGCCTATAATCCCAGCACTTTGGGAGGCTGAGGTGGATGGATCAACAGGTCACGAGTTCAACACAAACCTGGCCAAGATGGGGAAACCCCATCTCTATTAAAAAATACAAAAATTAGCTGGACGTGGTGGCAGGAGCCTGTAATCCCAGCTACTTGGGAGGCTGAGGCAGAAGAATTGCTTGAATTCAGGAGGTGGAAGCTGCAGTGAGCTGAGATCGTACCACTTTACTCCAGCCTGGGCGACACAGCAAGGCTCTGTCTCAGAAAAAAAAAAAGAAAAAAAAATTAAATCCCAACAAAACATTTTCTCACTCTTAATTATATTTTGGTCTCAGTTTTAAAAAACCCTTTTTCAACTGCTGTTACCTTGGTATAACCTCTTGCATATCCTTAAGTGAATAGAGCAGGCCAAATTGTTTCCTCCTGCTTGAGTTAAAGTTTCAAAATTATGTGCATACAAACATGTAAAAAATTAAAAAAACAAAATTAAAAAAAAAAATTTTATATGTATAATTACAGATGTATATGTGTTTGCATATACATAAAACATTCCCGGTAGGACACACAATAAACTGTTGATGGCAGCACCTCTGGTGAGAGAATCATTGAGAATTTCAGGACCAAGAAGGAGACACGTACATTTTACTATTAATTCTTTGTATAATTTTTGGATCTTTGAATGTAAGCACATGTTAATTCTATAATTTAAAAAAATTCTAGGCCGGGCGCGGTGGCTCAAGCCTGTAATCCCAGCACTTTGGGAGGCCGAGACGGGTGGATCACGAGGTCAGGAGATCGAGACCATCCTGGCCAACACGGTGAAACCCCGTCTCTACTAAAAAAATACAAAAAACTAGCTGGGCGAGGTGGCGGGTGCCTGTAGTCCCAGCTACTCGGGAGGCTGAGGCAGGAGAATGGCGTAAGCCTGGGAGGTGGAGCTTGCAGTGAGCTGAGATCCGGCCACCACACTCCAGCCTGGGCGACAGAGTGAGACTCCGTCTCAAAAAAAAAAAAAAAAAATTCTAGCTAATAAAATTAATTAATAAATTAACAGAATCAAAAGGAAAGAACTAGCTCTATCAATAGGTATTTTCAATCATTGTTGAAGATTATCTTATTGTTCAGTAACAAATTACACAGAGTGAACAAGAAAGCAAATATTTCACCAAAAGCAATCCTGTAGCTTTAATAAAAATCTCCCTCAATGTGAGACCAGGGCCAATCATCCACACACAAGTGTCCTAAACCACAATTAAATTTATAAGAGGGGCCGGGTGCCTATAATCTCACGCCTATAATCCAGCACTTTTGGAGACTGAGGGAGGCAGATCACATGAGCTCAGGAGTTTGAGACCAGCCTGGCCAAAACAGTGAAACCCTGTCTCTACTAAAAATACAGAAATTAGCCTGCCATGGTGGTGCATGCCTGTAGTCCCAGCTACTCAGGAGGCTGAGGTAGGAAAGTCACTTGAACCTGGGAGGTGGAGGTTGCAGTGAGCCGAGATTGTGCTCCAGCCTGGGTAACAGAGCAAGACTCCTTCTCAAAAAAATAAGTAAATAAAAATTAATTTATAAGGGGATTCACACCACTATGTTTTGTTCTCTAATCTTTCATTTCCAGCATCTCATAAATTAGGCATCTAAACTTCCCAGTGAAATTCACGGTTGCAATTAAAATCTGAATTTTTTTTTAAGTGAGAAATTTCCATGAAAATGTTTCCCAGCTGAGCATAGTTGCTCAGGCCTGTAAAATCCTAGCACTTTGAGAGGCCAAAGTGGAAGGATTGCTTTAGGCCGGGAGTGCAAGACTAGCCCGCACAATATAGGGAGACCTGGTCTCTAACAAATAAACTAAATAAATAAAATGCTAAGAAAAAGAAAATGTTTCTCTTCCAGAGTGAATTAGATACGTTTTAGAATTTCCTCAACTATTTCTAGACGTGTAAACAAGTCTATGTAGAGGTCAAGGTCAAGAAAAGATACTATTTAAACTTTGGAGGACCCTTTGTCTTTCTTAGAAATCTTGTCTTTCATGCGCTTTCCTTTGTCTTTCTCTTTCCCTTTCTATCCTCACTCCTGAACCTACGCGTAGCCTAATAGAGGTGCATGGTTTGGCATCCCTGGTCTGGCTATCTGTCTCAGCTCCCAGGTCCCTGAGTTCGTCTCAAACGTTGTAAGCTTATAGAGCTGCAGTTGTTCCCTATGTTCTACTTAGCTAATTGGTAGTAATAAATCACAGTTATTGAATGCTTGCTATGTACTAGGCATGGTGCTGAGGGCTTTTCTCAAGATGGATTCTCAAAATCATTCTCATTTAGCAGACGAGGAAACTGCAAAAATAACGTGATTCTGATCCAGGGAGACACAACTGCACAAACTCTAAAAGCATCCCTCATCTAACCTGTCCATCAGCAAATCCTGTCTAAAATCCAGCCATTTCTCAGTACCTTCCCTGCTGCCACCCTAATCACTGCCAGCACCATCTCTTGCCTGGGTTATTACAAGGGAAGGGCCTCCAGCTGGTCTTCTTTCTTGTTATTTTACCTCATTCTTAAAAATCTTTAAAATGTGAGCTAGAGCATATCACTACTCTGCTTCCCATCTTACCTGAAAGACAAACAAAGTGCATAATGGCTTGAAGGCCCTACACCATCTGACTCTACCCCTCTGAAATCAGCTACTACTATTGGTCCCTTGATTGACTCCGCTTTACCCATATTACTTTTACAACTCCTGATTTCTGAATTTTAGAAAACAGACTAATTGCATTTCAGTGATGATCAAATGACTTTAGTTTTTAAATAGATAGGGATTAAATGTTGCACTGTGAATTTATTTACTGTCTACCCCCAGTAGAATGTCAGCTCTAAAAGGTCAGAAACTATTTGTTCTGTTTGCTATTATTTCCAGTGTCTAGAACAGTGCCTGGTACATAGTCTGTGTGCAAAAATACTTGTTGTGTTTATGAGTGAATGAGTGGGGGAAAAACCCCCACATACTTTGGAATTAGATATAACTGGGTTCAAATTTCAGCTTTATCAAGTATTATGTGTATGTTCCTTTATAAGGTTTTCCCTTTTCAACTGGGCATAGTGGCTACACCTGTAATCCCAGCACCTTGGGAGGCTGAGGCAGGTGGATCGCTTGAGGTCAGGAGTTCCAAACCAGCCTGGCCAACATGGTGAAACCCCGTCTCTACTAAAAATACAAAAATTAGCCAGGCATGGTGGTGTGCACCTGTAGTCTCAGCTACTCAGGAGGCTGAGGCATGAGAATTGCTTGAACCCAGGAGGTGGAGCTTGCAGTGAGTTGAGATGGTGCCACTGCACTCCAGCCTGGGCGACAGAGTGAGAACCCTGCCTCGAACAAGCAAACAAACAAACAAACAAACAAAAGGCTTTTCCCTTTTCTGAATATCAGTTTCATCTTGCACAAAATTGGAATAGAGGTAGCAATTTCATACATTTTGGGAAATGTTTAGTGATATCACAGATGTTGTGTGCCTGACAAAGGTTTTGATAAATTTTAACTATTTCTAGCCCCTTCTCTCCTCTTCCAGTTTTTCTACAAGGGAGGTAGAGAGAAATGAATATTTAAAGTCAAACTGGTATTCACTGAAGTAATTTAATAAATGTTTCTTGAGCATCTACTTGTTGCAGACTAGAGACACAAAGATGAATGAGTTAGTATGCACATCCTTAAGGAACTCATTTTAGTGTAATGATTATTAAACCAATACTAAGATATGCATAAATAAAAAGTTTTCCTCATAGAGCATGAAAATATTAATCCTGCACTTACCAGTATTCTCCCTTGTACCTGAAAAAATTATTACCTTAATATTCTTAGTTTTAATATTTTTTAATTATACTTTAAATATACAGCCAAACATTTAGACAAACACAACAATCTATATCCATTCAGATTAATTAGTGTCATTGAATTTTTCAGGTTTCTTTATTCTTCCTAGTGATATCATATTAAATTTGCAGTTTTAAAACAAATACTATAAAACAGTATGAAAAGTTTATTTTAGGACCGTTGAATGATTTTTTTTAATGAACAAATGATAAAGGGTGTTTTTGTTTGTTTGTTTGTTTGTTTTTTGTTTTTTTTTTTGAGACGGAGTCTTGCTCAGTCGCCCAGGTTGGAGTGCAGTGGCCAGATCTCAGCTCACTGCAAGCTCCGCCTCCCGGGTATACGCCATTCTCCTGCCTCAGCCTCCGGAGTAGCTGGGACTACAGGCGCCCGCCACCTCACCCGGCTAATTTTTTAAATATTTTTTAGTAGAGACGGGGTTTCACCACGTTAGCCAGGATGGTCTCGACCTCCTGACCTCGTGATCCACCCGTCTCGGCCTCCCAAAGTGCTGGGATTACAGGTTTGAGCCACCGCGCCCAGCCTGATAAAGGGTGTTTTTAAATAGCATGCATTACAGAAAAAATTATCCATTTGAAAAAACTTTTATTTTTAATTTACCACTCAATGTTCATTAAACAGAGAATTGTTGTGGATCTATGCACAGTTCACAAAAGTGAATATCAATGAAATATAGCGTACACAACAGTTGAATGGTCCCTAAATTGTTATTACTATCACTTCAATTATTTATGCAGTAAACTGTATAATATAACAATAACATTAAAAGATAAATATAGACCTTAGCTCCCTGATGTGCTACTTCTTCCTCCAAATCATATTTACAATTAACCAGAAGTTGGAATTCCAAGTCTTATTGAGAAATAGTTCACTTGCTTTTGAACTGTACCAGCTCCTTCTCCAAGTCTCCCTACTGTACTCCACGTCTGATGAAGCATTTATTTGAACAAACAAAATACATATGTACAAATAAATACAAGTGTCAGGAGCTGACATACAAATGCAAACACATGTCTTTCCCCAGGCCCACTATGACAGCATGACAGGCTAAAGAGCCTTTTGAATGGAAACTACATAAAGCATCAAGCCCCTGAAAAGAATGACCAGACAAAAGCTCCGCAATCAATTGAATGTCTTTAGGAGACACACTTTTCTTTTTAAAAGTGTGACACTTTGATGACTCAGTGGCAGGACAGGTAATAAAGGAATGGCTACCTGGAGGCTGTGCATGGCAGGAGGAGAACAGCTGAACACCATAGTCTTCCCAACCCTGCCGCCTGACTGTCGAAGAATGAAGGACACGTTTAGGAATCTCCCTGCACGGAGATGCCAGGAAACCAATCATCACCCAGCCACTTTGTGGGGCCATTAGCAGAGCCTCAAACTCCATCTTTTTTTAAACAAAAGCACAAAGAAAATAATTTTTCATCTGAGGAATCACCTTAAGATCCCCAAATGGAAAGTAAGGGGAGCAGTAAACCTCTAATGCCAGGTGGGCAGCTCTGACACAGGGCATTAAGGTAAGAAGGTTATTTATGACAAAAGAAAGGAGACAAGATTCCAAAGTGGGAGACAGAAGGACAGAGGTCATTGGAGCCCACCTTTATCCCCTGCCCCATTCAAATGCAGAGGACAAGGACTTCCATAAGAAACCAGGTGCCACGCGTGACCCAAGGGGAAAAGCCTCACTTTAACTCCTTGATATGGTCTGGTTGTGTTCCCACCCAAAATCTCATCTGGAATTGTAGTCCCCATAATCCTTGTGTGTGTCAAGGGCAGAACCAGGTGGAGGTAATCGAATCTGGGGGCGTTTCTCCCATGTTCTCGTGATAGAAAGTGAGTCTCACGAGATCTGATGGTTTAGTAAGCGTCTGGCATTTCCCCTGCTGGCACTCATTCTTTCTTCTGCTGCCCTATGAAGAGGGCAGAAGGTAAGGTACCTTCTGCCATGATTGTAAGTTTCCTGAGGCCTTCCCAGCCATGCGAACTGTGAGTCAATTAAACCTCTTTTCTTTATAAATTACCCCATTTCAGGTATTTCTTCATAGCACTATGAGAATGGACTCATATCCTCCTCTTCCAGGTAAGTTAGGCAAAGAGTACGTTTCCTCCACAAAACAAAAGATGATTGCCTCAGAATGCCCTGTAACTTTGCCTGCAAGAAGCCTGCAGTAAGACCTCTTCTTAGGGCCAGTCTGAAGGCCACACCCTCCCCTTAGCCCCTAATTTGGGATGCAAAAGCTGTCCCTGAGACTTCAGATGATGAGGATTTGTCTTTGGAATTTGCGATTCACTTTTCAGACTGACCTTCTGCTATATTTTCTTTTGCTTCTCTGGGATTTCAAGCTTGAGAATAGAGTAGGGAAAAAAGTTCTGTGCTCTCCTTTGGGACATTATTTTCCATGGTACCCTTGGGAAGAGGGTAACGGGTAAGTCTTGATGGAATTGTTCTGTGTTTCCAGGCTCCCCTCTGAAATTAATCCTCTAGAGGCATGGAAGGGAGCCTGATGGACTCTTCTGGGCTGTATCCCAGTTAGGAAGCCAAGTCTTTCTAATTCCTAGACAGGCCAGCGCTTTCTGCTGAACAGAGGCCTGCTAGACCCTGAGTAGGGGAAGCCCAGGCTGCTTCTGAGGCAAATGATGACCTTAATCATTTTCAGAGGTATGGTTTTCACCTGGGAAGGAACGTGAGACGACAACATGGCATTCAGTGAATATTTATGAGCGAGCGGAGAAAGCTCTTTCTTTCTTCCTGTAAGTGGCAGAAAGGGTAGCTGGAAGCTGTGCCAATATAGGAGACCAGGAATTCCTAGCCTGGGAGGAAGGAAGGGCAGGGACACAAAGGGACAGTGGGAGAGGAGGAAGCAAATTCCAGCCAGGCTGGCTCTCCTAGGTGGAGTGGCAGTGAAACTCTCTTCTTCAGACTCTGTCTTAGAGAAGGATGGGGCCGGAAGAGGTACCCTCTCTCAGCAGGTGTTGGGATGTGTGTGTGTTTGTGGGGGTTTAATCAGGCCATCTACGAGCACATTCATAGACCCTTGGCTACTAATGCTGCCCAATTCCAAGCATGTTTAGCTTTAAATACTTCTTGTCTCGTAATCTAGGGCCAAATATCTGGAGGTAGGAACTGGCCGCCATAGCCTGTTGCTCCCCACAAGGATGAGGACAAGGGCTCCACTGGGCACTTTTCCTAGGCATGGCCAGGGTTGTTATAAAGCATGGGGTGGGAGGATGGTTGTGGTTTCTGTGGTATAGCTACCGATCAATGTAGCATTTGATTGATCCAGTTTCTCCAGAGAAGGGATTGTGGTGGGAAAACCATGAGGCTGAGGAGGTGGATACTTACAGGTCCTGGTCCAGCTGACTGGGATCTTGGGATCACTCCCTTCTCCAACCTGAGTGGTTCCCCAAACTTTTTTTTCTCTTTTCTTTTTTGAGATGGAGTCTCGCTCTGTCACCCAGGCTGGAGTGCAGTGGCGCAATGTCGGCTCACTGCAAGCTCCGCCTCCTGGGTTCATACCATTCTCCTGCCTCAGCCTCCCGAGTGGCTGGGACTACAGGCTCCCACCACCACACCCAGCTAATTTTTTGTATTTTTAGTAGGGAAGGGGTTTCACCATGTTAGCCAGGATGGTCTTGATCTCCTGACCTCGTGATCTGCCCACCTCAGCCTCCCGAAGTGCTGGGATTACAGACATAAGCCACTGTGCCTGGCCAACTTTTTTATTTAAATTACAGAATTGTCTGACAAAGGAACTCTTTTAAGGAGCCTTAATATTAATATATCAAAAGATCAAGGCAGAGCTGCCCTCATTGAAGGGGTTGGGGGACCTGGAGCTCACCTTCTTCACTCCTTCCCTGACTGCAAGGAAGGATGGGGGGGGGCAGGGGTGGGAACTCCTCGGAGCAGTGTGGAAGCCGTTGTGGATGACTCTCAAGCCCTGTGCAATCTTTAAATCTCATGATTAAAAATATCTTTCTTCTGGAGTGCTGGTATTGATAACTGGCAAATTTGGGAGTGGAAGGAGAATGAAGGAAAAAGGGAGGGAGAAAACCACCCTTATAAATTTAGAACTCCCAGGGCAGGAGTCCCAGACTGGGAGAATGTCTCAATGTTTCAGCAGCGTTCAGTGTGCTGTGTCACTGTTTGTCTTGGCCTTTTTTGGCTGTGAGTGGCGTAAATGAATGTGCTTCATTTCCTCAGCAACAGGACTGGGTCGCACGTGTCCCCTCCCCTGGTGAGCAACCCGAGGAGTGAGTGGGGTGTCATAGAGTTGCCAGGGACAGGCTGACAGTAGTACCAAATTAGGAAAAGGACCGACGGAGGATGCCTGGCCAATCTGCATCCCCGACGCTCAGCCAGCAAAAATCAGTGGAAGTGTGTGTAATCCTGCTTAGACTAGGATGGCATGTGCTCTGCCAGTAATGCAGGAAAAAGGATAATCAAGCAGGACATGGTTCTTTAATAAGTTTAAAGCTAAACATCATCAAAATGCTGCAACACAATACCAGGGGCTGGAAGTGGTTAGCGTTGTGATTACAGAAAGGGCATCAGTATAGGATGTCATATCTCACAAAGATCCAGGAAAATGTCTAGCATTCGTTTTTATAAACAAAGCATAGCACACTGGAGTTATTTCTTATTTCAAACATATAGTCACACACTACCTTTATTTAGAACATGGGCGAGGAGATCGGAATGGCATATAAATCCAGGACAAGACTTGGTATGTAAGTTCCTCCTCAAAAAAGCAAAATGCAAGGCCTATTCTAAACAAATCCAGGGCAGTTCAGCTCCTAAGCATTGTTAATGTTTTCATTAAAGGTACAGTCACTATGTTCCAAATCCTCCTTTCAAAGATCAGATCCAGATTTTCCAGCTAATGAAACAATGAAGTCATTTCTACAAAAACCAGAAGAGAGACCTTAGAAAAAGATTGCAGACTAGATCATTACAGTTGCAGAGGCCAGTAGATTTGAGTGAAACACACACTCACACAGGGACATGTAAAATGTAGTCCCTATGAGGCAAATCTTAGAAGCTGAAGTGATATATTAGACTGTGAATAAAAGACAGCATGAATCAAATATCTCATCTGCAGCCACCCCCTCCTGCTGCTGCAGCTCCACAGTAGAGCTTTGTGAGTGTGTGTGTGCGCGCGCGTGTGTTTCCTTTCAGTTCCTGGCATCAGTTTAAGAACCACAGTTGTGGCTTGTGACTGTGCCTCAGCATGCCAATGCAGGGTGTTGCTGTTTAGAGTAGTTAGCCTATTGGGAACAAAAGGTATTTGATCTTCTCTCTTCTCCTTAAGCTCAATCTACCTAAATGTGGCTTGGCTTTGTGGTGAGACACATGCTGAACTGCTGGAAAGGGCAGAGCTTAAAATATATGGGTGCCAGTTCATTGTTGGCGACCACACTTTCCCTTGCGGTAAAAATCTTACAGACAAGCATGAGCCTACATTTCCAAATGCATGTTCCCGTTGAATGAGTTCCCTAAGGTGGATGGTCGGGGGAAGAATATATTAGGGAGGCCTGTGTCATAAAAACTCAGGGCCTGCCCTCTTTCTGCATTTCTGCCATGGAGTGTGCTAGCCTGTGAGTAGTTGGGGAAAGGAATAAAACATTTCTACTCACGGAAACGTGTGGGGTGGTAGGGAGGGAGAAAGAAAGCATGTTGCCAATGTATATTTTTGGCATGGGCAAATACTTCTTGGTGAAGTTCTAAGTGCTAGATTTAGAAATCCCCTGGCCTTTTTGAGTTGTGTCAGGGCGTTTTTCACACACACTGATGAAAACTACACTCACCTTAATGCCAAAAAACCCTTGAGCATTTTCTGCGCCATTGGGCACATTCTGTGAGTGGAAGGAACGTGGAATTACAGGGGGAAATTGACTTCACTGGTGACCTCCAGAAGACCTGAATGGTACAGGAAAAAAGAGTTTCATTGATTTACTGCCTATCTCAAGAGAAAAAGGAGACTTTACAGCTGTTCATCACCAATCATTATGCAAGTATATAATGTGAATCATATGTAAGTGTATCATAGTTTCCTGGGGGTACATTGGCTTCTGGTTATATAAGTATCAAAAGGTGAGTAGTTGGTTGTAGTTTCAATGGCAAACCAGTGGCAAGAAGTTAGTGTTATTTTTCTTACTGGTCTTGCCTGTAGCTATGGAGATTCAGATATGGGATCAAGTGGAGTAAATTGGTGGACCAGTTTGCCTTTAGAGGCTCTTAGCCAGTAGTGGCACTAAGCCCCCACAAACATCCATCAATAAGCATTCAATCCAAGGAAAAACACTCTGCTTCCTCTGCAAATGCAGCTTCAAAATAACTCCCCTAAACCCCTTTCTCTCTAACCAGCTTTTGGTACCTTTCTATATAGACATTCTGCCACCAAAACTGATCTTGCACTTGGCAAAAATGATGCCTCCTCATCAAACTACAGTGAGAAAGAGATGGGTTTCTTTTATGATTGTACAGATCAGCGTCCTGAAAGAAAACAGATGACAGACTCAATGTAGGTAATGTGAAGGGACTGTTTACAAAGGTGTCTGCAGGTTGGAAGGAAACCATGAGAGGTAGTGCAGCATCCCAAGGCTATTAACAAAGGCGAGTTCCTCTAATCTGGAAAGGTGAGGAGGACCGGGTATTGGAATTGAAGGGAGATAACTGTGAAGAGGCTCACCTGACATGACCCTGGAAGTGAGTCCAAGAAGAATTGATGAGAATGAATGCACTGACCTCACTCTCCTTCCTCCTCATATCCTGCTGGTGCTCGTCAGCAGCCAAACCTAATGGGAAACCTAGATCAATGATGCCGTCTATATAGGTCAGCCTCCCAAGGCATAGGCAGCATAGGGAGGATGGAAAGGGGATCTGGAGGGCAAATGAGTGGTGTCCAGCATCGGTAAGCCTGGCTTCAAATCTTGTTTCTTTCCAGTTAGCTGATGACCTTTGGCAAGTGATTTAATTTCTCTCAGCCTTTCCTCTGAGGAGACAGTCACTTAGATATCATTTCTGTTCCACAGCCCCCGTCTCCATTCCAACTCCAATAAAAGGGGATTGTTAATGTTATGATTTCTCATAAGGAAGAAGACTTTAAATGACATTCACATTTATCCTACTTACCCAAATGTTTTAACTCAATAATGTACAGTTTAATGCTTAATGATTTCACGTTTGTTATTTATTGTGACTACAAAATTTTTAGCAGCTTTACTGAGATACAACTCACATGCAATAAACTGCACATGCTTAAGGTATAAAATTTGTTGTTTTGACATATGTAGACACCCATAACACTATCACCACATCAAGACAATAAATATCACCCCAAAAGTTTCCTCTTGCCTCATTGTAATCCCTTCCTCTTCCTTCTTTATTCCTCTTCGTCATCCATTGATATTTGCATTCTGTCACTATGTCAGGCTTCTCTAGAGGGATAGAACTAATAGGATATGGGAGTTTATTAAGGAGTATTAACTTACACGATCACAAGGTCCCACAATAGGCTGTCTGCAAGCTGAGGAGCAAGGAAGCCAGTCCGAGTGCCAAAGCTGAAGAACTTGGAGTCCAGTGTTTGAGAGCAGGAAGCATCCAGCATGGGAGAAAAATGTGGGCTGGGAGGCTATGCCCATCTCTCTTTTCATGTTTTTCTGCCTGCTTTATATTAATTGGCAGCTGATTAGATTTTACCCACCTGATTAAGGGTGGATCTGCCTTCCCTAGTCCACTAACTCAAATGTTAATCTCTTTTGGCAACACCCTCACAGACACACCCAGGATCAATACTTTGTATCCCTCAATCCAATCAAGTTGACACTCAGTATTAACCAACACAGTTGGGTTGCATTTATTAAAAGTTTATAGAAAAATAATCATATGTATTCTTTTTTAAAATCTGGTTTCTTTCCCTCAGCATAATTATTTTATGATTTATCCATGTTGCAGCATGTATCAATATTTTATTCCTTTATAAAACGAAGTTGTTATTCTATTCTGTGACTATACCACAGTTTATCCATTTGCTTGTCTATGCAGATATTGATGGATGGACATCTGGGGTTTTCCAGTTTTTGGCTGTCATGAATAAAGCTCATCTGAACATTCGTAGGGACATATGTTTTCATATATCTTGGGTAAATAACTAGGAACAGAATGGCTGGATCATATGGTAGATATGTGTTAACTTTTTAGGAAACTGCCAAACTGTTCTCCAAAGTGGTTGCACAATTCTCCATTTCCAATAGCAGTATATTAGAGTACCAGTTCTACAGAAGCATTTCCTCAAAGAAATTAGAGAATTACGATATGATCCAGCAATTCCACTTCCAGCATATACCCAAAAGAATTGAAAGTAAGAGCTCAAAGAGATATTTGTAAATCCAAATGTTGATAGCAGCATTATTTGCAATAGCCAAAAGGTGGAAGCAGCTCAAGTCTCCATGGACAGATGAATGGATAAACAAAATGTGGCATGCATATACAATGGAATATTATTCGGCCTTAAAAAGGAAGAAAATTCTCATACCTGCTAAAACATGGATGAATCCTGATAAATCAGTCACAAAAAGACAAATACTGTACGATTCCACTTACATGAGATTCCTAAAGTAGTCAAATTCATAGAGACAGAAAGAAGAATGTTGGTTGCCAGAGGCTGAGGGAGAGGACCAGGGAGTTATCTAATGGATATAGATTTTCGGTTTTGCCAGATGAAAAGAATTCTGAAGATTCGTTGTACAACAGTGTGAATATACTTAACACTACTGAACTGTACACTTAAAAACGATGAAGGTGGTAAGTCTTATGTGTATTTCGCTATGATAAAAAATATATACAATTGCAGAATTAATGACTGGCTATCCATACAGGAGGAAAACCAAACATCCCTGAAACCAAGGAATTGGCCACTGATTTCAATTGATGGCACTTAATTTGAAGCACTAGGTTTTAACTTATTTCAGTTTACTGAATGTAGTGCACGTACCCACAAGAGTTAAGGCTGTGCCAAGAATATTAAGGAGAAAATGAACACAAATGCAACCCACAAGACTTTATAGATTAGTCCAAAAAGTAATACTAAGTAATAATGTCTAAATGACAATAAAGATGAAGTATCAGAAACAAAACAAACAAAAAACAAACACTAGAACTTTGGCCACAGTCCCTCCTTTGTTGTTTTTTAAATGTTAACCACCTCCTCGTCTTCCACTTATTTCTGTGTTATCTGTCTACAGTCTTCTATTAGCTCCTTCTTACTCTACTACACTTCAGTGTCAAAGACCCTGCTCCCCACCATTCCTACCCCCCCCCACACACTCTACATATACACACACGCATGTACCTTCCACCCTGCGCACTATCATGGCAGTTCCCCAGATGTGACTAGTAGTTTCATTGTTCCTTTGCAAATACTGTTCCATCCATCAGAAATGCCCTTCCCTAACCTGTCCACTGGATGATCCAGCTTGCCTTTCTACACTCAGCTGAAACATCTCTTCTGTGAGGAGCGTCTTTTGCATGTATAACTAATGTCATATAAGAGGTCATACTTCTGGAAAGCATTTATAGAATACTAAAAACAGTGTATACTTTTGAGTCACTATTCCATTATAGAATTTAAAGAGGAAAAGACATACAAATGAGCATAATTTTAACATATTTCTCTAACAAAGTATACTTTTTTTTTTCTTTTTTGAGATGAGGTTTCACAATATTGCCCAAGCTGGATTCAAACTCCTGGGTTCAAGTACTCCACCTGCCTCAGCCTCCCAAGTAGCTGCACCACTGCACCTGGCTTAAGATATGTGCTTTTAAGAAGACATTTAAAGATACACCTAAGAAGAAAATAAGCTGTCATCCTAAATCATTGTTCCTCAATAATGTAAGCAAATCTATACACCATGGAAAAGTCACTTAAAACCCTGCTAGCAACCTCACATAACATGAGAATTAATAGAAGAAACCCTATTAGATTAGAGCTATTTAAAAGAAAAATGTTTGGAAACTAAAAAATCAAACATGCATTCTAGAACACAATGAAACCACCATGAAGATAAATGAAAAATGAGAAGGGCAAAGTACTAATATAGAAAATATGCTAACTTGAATTCATTTTTCTGGACACCTCCTATTTAATAGCCTTCTGAAGTGTTTCATTCAACTCATCCACTTTGACCATAATACTACCCCAAAGATTTCCAATTGCCTGATTTGGAAGATGGAATAGGGGGAATGTGGCCAAGTAAAGGTATACGAGATATTTGGTTGCTTTGCACCTAATGTGTTTTTATTAAATAGTTGTTAATATTCTTCTTCCCACTGCTTTACCCGGATTCAGCTGGTTTATCCCCAGGGCATGACTAAACTGGAGCAGTGTTCCTTGGGTGTGGTTTTCTTTCTCTGGATGAACTTCAAAGGAGCAGGCCTTACCAGTGTGGCATTGAATCTCTTTTTAATCGTGACACCTTGGAGGAAAGAGACTTACCATTTCAAATAGCTAAACTTTTAGAAGAATTACCAGTTATTGTCTTTGAAGGAGTGGCTAACAAGAGGATTGATGATGTACTCCGGGTATGTTGGTTGAATATTTAGGATACTGTTATTTCGAAGCTATTACAAATAGTAAGTGCTTTTAAAGGCTTCAAACCTGGCCCCAAATAAAATTATCATTTCACTATCATTAATTGAACAAACAAATAAGTGCCAGACGTTGTACATCTCTTATTTAATCCTCCACATTTTTGTAAGGTCAGTAGCATTCCTTTATTTATTTTTTTGAGACAGAGTCTTACTCTGTCACCCAGACTGGAGTGTAGTGGTGTGATCTTGGCTCACTGCAACCTCTGCCTCCCAGTTCAAGCAATTCTGCCTCAGTCTTCCAAGTAGCTGGGTCTACAGGTGCATGCCACCATGCCCGGGTAACTTCTGCATTTTTAGTAGATGGGGTTTCACCATGTTGGCCACACTGGTCTTGAACTCCTGACCTCAGGTGATCCTCTCACCTCAGCCTACCAAAGTGTTGGGATTATCGGCATGAGCCACCACACCTGGCCATTACTTTATTTTTGAAAGAAAGCAAAGTAAGGCTTAAAGAAACCTGATTGAGTTAACCCAATTAGTGGCAGAAGGGTAACTTTACCCAAGCCTCTCTGAGTCTCATTCTTTTCTACTTCACCATGATGCTTCATTGTCGGTATGTCTCTTGGGGAGCCTGTGAACTTGCATATATATATTTTTAAAGCTCCCATAGTAATTATAATGTTTAGTGGAGTTTGAAGACAGTTTTCTATTACCGAGGACATTGATTCAACTAAGATGTGAAATATTTAATGTACTAGTCCTGCCAGGAATACAATATAATATTTATATTTCAAAAGGCAAACACTGGGAATTGCCAATATTTAACATAAAGGAATTTATAATGCAGCAGTGAGTTTCACTCACTGAAGAGATTTCCCTGGTGGACACCCAAAGACCCTTACAAGCTGTCCTCAAATCATACCAGAGGTAGATTTCTTTACACTTTTCCTTTCCTTTTCTTGTGCTCCATTCTTTAACTATGACTTCTCAAACTCTATTAAATTTCTCTATCCACTATCAACTTTAAAAAATAAATTTAAATTTATTTG
>NW_016803101.1:1693808-1771767 GCF_001698545.2 Rhinopithecus bieti
TTTAAATTTATTTGAATTTAACAGAAAAGCAATAAATGCAAATGCCAAAGTTTAAAGAAATATTGTTTCAAAACAAAATATTTTAGTTTCTGAAAATCCCCTTCAGTTTTCAAATAACGAAAAGCATTAAAATTATGGAGATTTTTTAAAAATGACATTTCTTAATGGGCATAGCTCACCTTTTCAGGTAGGATATGTTCCTGTTTTTCTTTTTGTGCTCTGAGTTCAGAAAATCTAGAAAGTCTAGCAGTTTGTGCCTTGGAGGCTCTTGTAACAGATGTCCAGGTTGGAGCCAGGCCTGCCTTGGCAGTCATAATTCTCCATCATTTCTTCAGTTCAGAGAAATGATCGTTAATGACCTTTTACTATTGTTTTAGGTTCTTTCTTCTTTTTTTCTTTTGAGGCAGAGTCTCTCTCTGTTGCCAGGCTGGAGTGTAATGATGCGATCTTGGCTCGCTGCAACTTCTACCTCCCAGGTTCAAGCGATTCTCCTGCTTCAGCCTTCCGAGTAGCTGGGATTACAGGCACGCACCACAAAGCCCAGATAATGTTTGTATTTTCAGTAGAGATGAGGTTTCACCATGTTGGCCAGGCTGGTCTCGAACTCCTGACCTCAGGTGATCCACCCGTTTTGGCCTTCCAAAGTGCAGGGATTACAGACGTGAGCCACCGCGCCCGGCCTCTTTCTTTTCTCTCGTTTTCTTCTTTCACTCTGTCTGGGGCATCTTTCAGATGGATATAGAATGTCTAGGCTCTATTCTTACGTCTTTTAGCTGGTATCTCACCATTTTTGTCTCTTTATGGTAAGTTCTAGAAATTTTCCTGCACTTTCTCATTTCCTATTATTTGTTTCCTTTGGGGTCATTCTGTTTGTTCATGTCTTTTTCTTTCATGCCATTGATTTTCCTCAAATGACTGGTGATCCTATCTACACAAATGAAGGACTCAGTTGATAGCTGAAATAGCTGGGGTGCTATTTAGTAGCTTGTTTTAGTAGTTTCCGTAGAGTTGTTTTAGTCAGTTTCCATAGAGTGAGTATCTCTTGTCAATAGGTCTGCAACAAATCTGGAGATTGCTGCACCTTCTGGGTTCTCTCTCAGCCTTTCTGTGCCAAGAAGGTGGGATGCTGGTCCTAGTTCTTCCCAATCTCTTCTCCTTAGAGTACAGATCTTGCTCTCTACTCCATCTGGACTAAATTTTGTTTTTTCTACCAGCTTGGATGTTTTCTGGTCTCTGCTTTATGCTTCTCTGGCCCTAACTCTGTTCAGGATCCCTCGAGCTGACTTTTTCTGGATGTCAAAACTGGGTGTGCTTAGCAACATAAACTCAAATTTAGGACTGGAGGAACTGGAGCTGATCTGATGTCCCTATATGTCTGGATTCCCTTTGCTTTCCCCACCTCTCTTCTCTTTTCTAGGCTTGATCATAAAACTCTATTGCAGCATGTGAGGGGTTAATCATGACACAAGCCACTCATTCTCACTGAGCCTGTTTCCTCCTCCATCACACTGGACAATATCTGTGCCCACTTCCCATGGGTTAGGTGCCAAGTATATAAATGTAATTATAGACTCTAAAGTGTTCTATAAGGGAAAAACTGACTTGTGAAAGGGTTATAGAATATGCAGTCTATGCAAAGCATTTTCTAGAGTTTTAGGAACAAACGAAAGATATAATAAACGACTATAACCAAAGTCCACCTTCTTTAACTTTCCCAATATCGATTAGCATCAGCTTCCAAGTTCAGATTGTAAATCTTTGCATCATGCAGATGAAGATATCAGCTAAGCCAAATTCACAGCAGAAATTGTAGACTGTATAGGCAAGACTGTGTCAGTCCTCCTTAGGAAGCTAGCAAACTTGGAGCTCTAGAAAGCTATGACATGTCTATGACAAACCATACATAGAGGAGTACGTGACTTTAAGACCTGTATTTAGGGCCAGGTGCAATGGCTCATGCCTGTAATCCCAGCACTTTGGGAGGCCAAGACAGGTGGATCACCTGAGGTCAGGAGTTTGAGACCAGCCTGGCCCATATGGTGAAACCCCATCTCTACTAAAAATACAAAAATTAGCTGGGCATGGTGGCAGGCACATGTAATCCAAGCTACTTGGGAGGCTGAGGCAGGAGAATCACTTGAACTCAGGAGACAGAGGTTGCAGTGAGCCAGGATTGCACCATTGCACTCCAGCCTGGGTGACAAAGTGAAACTCGGTCTCAAAAAAAAAAAAAAAAAAAAAAAAAAAGACCTGTTTGCAAATTACCCATCTGACAAGGGATTAATAACAAGAATATATAAGCAAGGCAAACAACTCCATAGGAAAAAAATATAATAATCTGATCACAACTGGACAAAAGATTTAAACAGACATTTACCAAAAAAAGACATACAAATGGCAAAGAAGCATATGAAAAGGTGCTCAAAATCATTGTTCATCAGAGGCATGGAAGTCAAAACTACAATGAGATTTCACCTCATCCTGGTTAAAATGGCTTATGTCCAAAAGATAGGCAAATGCTGGCAAGGATGTGGAGAAAAGGGAACGCTTGTACACTGTTGGTGGGAATGTAAGTTAGTATAACCAGTATGGAGAACAATTTGGAGGCTCTTCAAAAAACTAAAAATTGAGCTACCATATGATCCAGCAATTCCACTGCTGGGTATATACCTAAAAGAAAGGAAATCCGTGTATCGAAGTGATATCTGCACTCCTTTGTTTGTTGTAGCACTGTTTACAATAGTTAAGATTTGGAAGCAACCTAAGTGTCCATGAATGGGGATAAAGAAAATGTGGTACATATACACAGTAGAGTACTATTCAGCATAAAAAAGAATGAGATTCAGTCGTTTGCAATAACATGGATGGACCTGGAGATAATTGTGTTAAGTGAAACAATCCAGGCACAGAAAAACAAACATTGCATGTTCTAACATATTTGTGAAATCTAAAAATCAAAACAATTGAACTTATGGACATAGAGAGTAGAAAGATGGCTACTAGAGGCTGGGAAGGGTAGTGGAAGGCTGGTGGGGAAGTGGAGATTGTTAATGGGTACACACACGCACACACAAAAGAGAAAGAATGAGTAAAACCTACTATTTGATAGCACAACGTGATGAGTATAGTCAATAACAACTTCATCATATGTTTTAAAATAAAGAATGTAAGTGGATTGTTTGTAACTCAAAGGATGAATGCTTGAGGGGATAGATACCCCATTCTCCATGATGCGCTTATTTCACTTTGCATGTCTGTATCAAAACATCTCATGTACCCCAAAAACATACACACCTACTATGTTTCCACAAAAATTTTTTAAAAGACCTGTATTTAGGCCTGTTGCATCTTATATATACTAATAGCTAACATTGACTGAGTAGAAAATATGAGCCAGATACATGTTTAAGTGCTTTACAGTTATCACTTCATGGAATTCTTACATTAATTCCATGGGGTAGGGACAGTATTGTTACAGCCCAACAGGTTCTTCTTGCCTGCTGCACAGAAAAAGCCAATACAGTGAAACAGCAGGCATTGCAGCAGAGAAGGAGTTTCATAATCACAGGGCATCTAAGTGATCTGATCTGATCTGATCTGTAATGCTAGTCTTAAGTTTCACAATAGCAATGTTACCTATAGGAGGAACTGGAGAAGTTGCAGATCTTGTGATCACTGGCTATGTGTCTCCTGAGCAGTAAGCAATTATAAAACAGCAAGTTAGGGAACAATGACCGGTTACTGTTTATGCCTATATCTTAGCGGAATTCAGACCACTATTATAGTTGTAAAAATGCGGTTTCAGTGCCTAACAAGGGAAGGGTTAGTTTTGGGAAGAGACTATAATCATTCTTGCTCCAAGGTTAAAGCATAAACTAAATTATTCCCATAGTTATCCTGGTCTATGTACAAGAATAAGCAAAGGTGGTTAGCTTGTGAGGTTAGAAGCAAAATGGAGTCAGCTAATTAGGTTTCTCTCATTCTTATAATTTTGCAAGGACAGTTTCAGTATTACTCTCATTATTCTGATGAGAAAGTTGAGGCATGGAGAAGCCAAGTAACTTGCCTAAGGTTTCCTACTTGATAGGGGTAATGGGGAGATGGAAACCTAGGAAATCTGATACAGGACACTTAATTTTGACCATTATGCATACTGCTTCTTGTTAGTCATGCATAAGACATATAATGCTGGAAAGACTTTCACACACTTAGCTCAAAATGTAAATTACATTTATGTTTAAAATTTACTAAAGGGTAGGAATGCAATATTTTAAAACTAACTTGGGGGTGGTAGTTTTTTGGGATTTAGTTATTTGTATCCTATCTTTATTATTCCTTCAATAGCCTTACTCCATCTCTTAATTTAATACAAAAGCTAATGCAACCGCCCCGCTTTTTGTTCATAGAACAGGGTTCAAATTTCTTTTCAAAATAATACTTAACATTTACTGAGCTCTGAACTAGTCAAGTGCTCTATTGAGCATTCTATAAACATTATTTCATTTAATGCAGCAAGCTTATGAAGGAGCTTTATAATTTTATTATTTTATTGATGAGGACATCTACTTAACATGCCCAAATTCCAGAGATGGTTAATAGTGCTGTCAGAATCTGAAGCCTTGGTTTATCTCTAGAGCCTGTGGTAGACAGAATTTTAGATGGCCCATGTGACCTTTGTTCCCTGGTGTTATTCCCATGATTATGATATGTTACATGGCCAAATAAATTTTGCAAATGTAATTTAAGTTTCTAATCAGTTAACCTTAAGAGAGAAATTACCTGAGTGGGATGAACCTAATCACACAAGCCCTTTCAAGGCTGAGAATTTTCTTTGGCTGTTGGCAGAAGTCACAGAGATTCAGCGAGGCAGAAGGACCTTGTGGATTGCTGCTCTAAAGATGAAGGAAGGCACATGGGAAGAAATGTCAATGGCCTGGAAGAACTAATGGTAACATCCAGCTGACAGACAGCATGGAAACAGAGACCTCAGACCTACAACCCCAAGGAGGCAGATTCTGCCTTCAACCTGAAAGAACTTGGAGGAAATTCTTCCCCAGCACTTCCCAGCTGACACCTTCACTCTGGTCTTGTCAGACCTTGAGTAGAAGAACCCAGTTGAGCCATGCTGGATTGATTGATTGACTGATTTTTAGAAACAGAGTCTCACTCTGTCACCCAGGTTGAGTGCAGTAACATGATCATAGCTTACTCCAGCCTGGAGCTCCTGGGCGTCCAGTATTTGTGAACTCCCTTCTCAGCTTCCAGAGTAGCTGGGACTACAGATGTGTGTCACCATATATGGCTAATTAAAAAAATTTTTTACTCCAGGTATGGTGGTTCACACCTATAATCCCAATACTTTGGGAGGTAGAGGCAGGCAGATCATGAGGTCAAGAGATTGAGACTATCTTGGCCAACATAGTGAAACCCTGTTTCTAGAGAAAATATAAAAATTAGCTGGGTGTGGTGGCACACACCTGTAGCCCTAGCTACTTGGGGGTCTGAGCCAGCAGAATCGCTTGAACCAGGGAAGCAGAGCTTGCAGTGAGCCAAGATCGTGCCACTGCACTCCAGCCTGGCGACAGAGCGAGACTCCGTCTCGAAAAAAGAAAAAAATTTTTTTTTAGACGTGAGGTCTCGCTATATTGCCCAGGCTAGTCTCAAACTCCTGACCTCAAGCAATCCTTCTGCTTCAGCTTCCCAAGTAGTTGGAATTACAGGTGTGAGCTACAGTGCCTGGTCAGACCTACAGAAATGTGAGTTAAAAAATGGTTATTGTTTTAAGACACCAAGTCTGAGGTAATTTGTCATGTAGCATAGAAAACTGATACAGAGCCCATGTGATTAACTCCGTCAGTAACAGAGGTCTCTCCCTCCTTAAGACCCCATATGAGGTGAGTCTCACCTCATCTTGTCTGCCCATGTGGCTCCTTATGGTTCTCCTGTTCTCCACTGCCTGGCTTTTGCCTAGGTGTTGGATGCACCTCATGTCTTCTAAGCTTAGGATGGGTATGGAGTTCTCCTCCATCCATTCCCTCCACCTGGCCAACTCCTTTTCATCCTTTGGAATGGATTTAAAATAGTGCTTCCTGCAAGGAAGAGTTGTCTGATGCCTCAGACTAGGTCAAGTGCTTTCACAAGACCTTGTATGTGGCCCTCTTAGCTCTTACACCATTTGTAAATATATTTGTATGATTTCTTTTGATGATGTCTCAGTCGGTCTCCCATTTATTCTCAATATCATCCTGTTGAGGATTCAAAACCAGCAAACAATTTTCTGAATATTTATCTTTATATCCAGTTATTTGTTTTCCTTTTTTATCATAGGCCTTCTCTACTTAGACTCTAAGTTTGTTGAAGAAAGTGTCAATGTGTCAACATTGCTGGCATTTAATAACCATGTTAACCAATGAATGAGGAAGCTGAGAACTATGACATTTCCACTTGGCTGATACTAATCTCTCTCTCTGTCTTCTCCCGACCACTGTCCTCCACTCTCCCCACCTACACACACACACACTATTGCGAACTGCTGCAGAGCCATCTATGAATTCATCTGTGCATTCACTCTTCGTTTTGAATTGTTTTTCTGCCAATTAAAAAAACTTGCAAAAATAGTGGCTAAAATATCATTAAAATAATATGAAAATTTTTTGGATTACTAAAACCAGCAGGTTAGCTTTGAAAACTTTTAGAAAAGGGGCTTAAATTATAATCATAGAGGAAGTCTTAAAGAATATAAAATATATAGTAGGTGGGAAACTGGGAAAACTGAGTTTGAACTTTGGATGAGCTGAAACTATTATTAACCTCTCAGGGTCCACTTGTCAAATTAGAATTTGAGGCTAGATGTATATGAAGTCCGTTTTTAAATCTAATTTCCCTAAATTGTACACCTATGACTGCTTAATTTGGCAATACTACTTTGAAGTTACTATGGCATGGAAGTAACTGTATATGTTTAACAAAACAATCTATAAGACTAATAATTTTAGACACACCTCCCCTAATAGTAAGGAATAGATGAGTTTCTAGCAATGGTGGCATTATGAATTTTTATTAAGCAACGCTTTTCCTTCATCTCTACTAGCAAGTTACAGATATGACTCACTAGAAATACCATCTCAAATAATATGAATAATACTAAAATATTAATGCTATGTTGAAATAAAATAAAGTGAAAATATGCAATACTATTTTACACAAATGTTCATTCTTAGGGAATTTTCAATTCCTTAAGAAGTTCTATCAGTCTGGCCCATTTTTAAAATCAGTCTCAAATTACCTTACCACATAACGCTTTCAACTGAAGCAGTTCCTAACATCTTCCTATAACAAATGTTTTTCCAGTCTCTTTTGCTTAACTTTTCCTAGTAATCCCAACACACTTGAAGAATCTGTTTCTTAGTTGTACATTTGACAGACATTTATTGACGTTCTACTTTTTGCCAGCAAAAGAAGATAAGAACACATCAAAAGGAACTGCTTACTTAGTCATATTTATTTATTTATTTTTCTTTTCAAAATAATTTTTTTCTTACTGCCAATAATGGCTAGGTATGGGTCTGACACTCCGGTGTCATCCCTTTACAGGGCTGGCTGATTTGGCAGGTGAGTTGGTACACGCTCCTTAGTGGATTCCGACTTCCATGCAACCATCCTGGTTAACTTAGTCATAGTGACGCTTCCTCTGAAATATGCTCTGAGACTTGTAGCTATCTCCCACCAAGCTATATCTGACAGTCATCAGGAAATGCATAGACTTAGAAATATTGTTGCATTTCCAGTATTAGCCAAACTCATGATGTTTGGCGAGCTGGACATTTCAGCCACTAATTAGATGTTGATCGTAAGACAGTAGAATAAATCCCTCTCTCAGTTCAGGGGTGTGGTTTAGGCTACTTGTGGTTTCAAAAAAAGTAAAAACTCTGTAAAGTATCTTGAGCTAGTTTGAGCAAATAAGGAGGAATTTGTTAGAAATCATGTGAAGGTGGCTCACAGAATCCAAGAGCAGAAATGCAGCTAGGCCCAGACATTTCTGGAACCAAGGCCTGGAAAGACCATCAGGACTCTCTCCTCCTCTGATCTCTGCTTCTTTCTGAGCATCTGTTTCACTACTGGCTTTCTCTTTTTTACAATCCACATGTTAGAGCAATGGCCTTTACAACTAACTCTCCAGTGCTGTGGCACAGGTGAAGCCGTATGGGAAGAACCTAACTGTTTTTATCCTGTTTTCAGTTCCACTTTCTCTGGGAAGGAAATTTGACCGGCTCAGGTTGTGTCTGGTGTTTTCCTCCTGCCCAGCTGATTGAGAACCATGAGGAAGCCATGCTATACCATATGCTTGCTAGGGGTAGACTTCAAATTTGTAGGGACAAAGTGTAGGGAAGTCTAGGCAGACGTACAGTAGGTATTGACAAGGGGGACTCCAGGGACTCTGAGTAAGAAACTCACAAATTTCATGGAGTCAGGGAGTATCTTTTGTTAGCAAATATGCCTTGCTTAACATGCAGGCATTGACTATGACTTGTGCTGTGATCATCCTGATACAGTAGGTGAGGACAAATGGGGATGGAAAAGATGAAGAGAAGAGGTGTCCAGAGCCCTAATGCAGTGGGAGGATTTGGCTGACAGAGAGGAATGAACTTGATGAGGAGAGTAAGGGTGGAAATGGCAAAAAAAGGACGCTCTGCATGATCTCTTCCACGTTTCTCAGGGGTTCTCCTACCCCTAGGTGAATAGTGACCCTATATTTGAGCATTTCCTTTCTAAATAGTAATGTGAAAGAGTATTTCCAGATTAGTGGGTATGTGTGTGAGTGTGTGTGTGTGCATGTAAGTATAAAAGTGAGTATATATTTTAAGGAATTGCAAATTGCATATTATAATCAGACTACATGCTATTTTAATTTTCTATATGACAGCGTGCTTGTGATCACTTTTAATTCAGTGGTTATTTTCTGTGTTGCTCCTCTCTATAGATTTTTGGAGGAAATATTCTTTAAGTTAATATATATTCCCTTTTATTCTTATTTTACTTATATGAAACCTGTTAAGTTTATTTACATCCTTTCTTATATTCACTTCAGACCTCTTTCCTAGACAGTGTGGAATTCTTTGGAAAGTGTTAAGTTTGTACTTAGCCTGTGAGAATTACTATCTCAAGTTTGCAAGGAGAAAAATGTAATCTTAAGAAGTTTAATGTTTCACCTCTTCGTTACAAATCAAAGAAACTGGAATTCAAGTGCATAATACATAAGCAAATAATGTGAAATGGCTTAATGGTGATGTATGAACTAGAATAGTCACTGGGCTTATATTCTATAAGGGAGTAAGCCCCTATCAATGTTCACTGTGGCTTACTGAACATAATACTGAAAAATTACGGCTGGGTATGGTGGCTCACGCCTGTGATCCCAGCACTTTGGGAGGCTGAGGCTGGTGGATCACAAGGTCAGGAGATTGAGACCATCCTGGCTAACACGGTGAAACCCCGTCTGTTCTAAAAATATCAAAAATTAGCCCGGTGTGGTGGCGGGCACCTGTAGTCTCCGGTATTTGGGAGGCTGAGTCAGGAGAATTGCTTGAATCTGGGAGGCGGAGCTTGCAGTGAGCCGAGGTTGCACCACTGCACTCCAGCCTGGGTGACAGAGTGAGACGCTGGTTAAAAAAAAAAAAAAAAAAAGGAAAAAATTATGGTTAATATTTGTTCTCTCTAAAGAGAATGTATGAAAGAAGTATGAATTTGTTGGTTGGAAACATTTTCAGTCCAACAATCTCCTCTACACTAAAATTACAATCTTTATTTGATATATATTCATGATAATATCTAATATTTGTATCTATGTTTTTAAATAGAGATAATTGTACAATAAAAGCAATGTATATACATTGTTAAAATTTCTGAGAGTATAAAAAGTCAAAGGAAGAAGGGAGAAAGGAACCACATGGACCTTTACATTTGGGTTCAACCCAGCAAGTTTGTTACATCTGAAATTTAATATAAAGGCAACAGCAAAAATCAGAAGGGGTGTGATTTGCATCATCTATGAATTACTTATTGCAAGAAACGCTCCTTCAAGGAATTGTAAATTGCTGGATGTAGCCTTACATTCTGTTTTGATTTTCTATTTGACAAAATGTTGTGGTTGCTCTTTTTTTCCAGTGGCTGTTATTTTCTGTGTTGTTCCTGCCTCTCTATTGATTTTGGAGAAATGGTCTTTTAGACAGCTAAGTAAATACAAAGAAATATTTGTATAGTAAAATGCTATAGTGTAATAGGATGTGAAGACACTGCCTGTAAGAAATACTTAGGAGTCGTCTCACTGGTGGCCAAGATGTGATTCACAGAGCTGGCTGAGCAGGCATGAGAGCTCTGGAAGCTGGTTAAAGAGAAAAGCCTGGTACTCCAGCACATTTCAAGTCATGTTCTTCTGTAAATTTCAGCTATATGGTGAGTCTCTACAGAAAGCCTATTTGCAAATTTTTTTTTATAATCATTTATACTGTAACTTAGGAGTGTATAAATCAAGCATAAGTTATTTTTGTAGCAATTAGAGTTTAAAATTTTTTAAATTCAACTTCTCCTTTTATGTTGATTTAGTAAAAAAACCAAAACTCAGTAATTAACACACAACTTAATAAATCCTGTGTGTAGTCATCCTTTCAAATTCAAAGACATACCAAGATGCATGAACTTTGGATTAGGCATATCTATACCCCCAAAGTAGCTGAACTACAGATTTTCAAACTGTCTTTTGGAAATGATTGACTGTAAGCTAGAGATTTTGTTGGCCAAATTTTGTCACAAAGTCATTTTCTAAACCTCTGAATTTATAACTGCCAGAAACAAAGAATAATAAGAAAAGTGCTGACGACAGAATAATTTACAAGAGGGGTATATGGGGCTTTTAAACTACAACACTGAACTGGGAATTAGGAATCCTGGGTATCTCATCAGTCCTGCCACTAATTCTCTTTGTAACCTTGGGTGAGTCACTTGACCTTTGTTGTGGCTTGACTGCCCATTGGTGCACTGAGAGAGACAGAAGAGAGAGGTCTTAAAATAACGAGATGGAAGGTGCTAGGAAGGTGCAGAGTATCACAGCCTTTCCACGACTCTCTGATTTTACTTTTCATGAAACTTATTAACATTTGGCAAAGAGTCATTACTTGACAATTTATTATCCGGTTCAAATCCAGGTACGTTAAAAGTTTAAAGTTTTTTATACCAAAAGTCAAGTCTCTTGTGCTTTATAGAAACCCCAGATACCACATGGTAAAAAAAAAAAAAAAAATTAAGCTCATGAAGTTCATTTGAAAAGCCTCTTTTCTGGCACATAGGCTCTGCATTATAATGAAATATTCCATTGAAACGTCTGCTCTGGCACCACGGACGGAGAAAAGTCTTGTGTTTGTATACTCTGTGAAGTTGAACAACAATTTCCAACATATGTTAGGAGAGGCTGCCCTCTTTGGAGATGGGAAAATGGATAGCCCCAGAGGGAAAAGAAAACTGAGCGCTGAAAAGTTTTTGTTAATCTTTTACTGGTGAAACAGAGCTGGGAGCAGAGCAGCCTGTTGGCTGCAGAGAAGGCTGGAGCCAAAAGGCCCAGCCCACAGGAAATGAACGCTGTCCTCCTCAGCGAGGCTACTTAAGCAGAGAGAAAACATTTACAGTACTTGTAATTACGATGGTTTTCGGCACCTAAATTGTCATAAATCACATTTATAAAAGCCATCTTTGCGCCAGTCAAATTTTGAAAGCTGCAAAATATATTCAGCTGGTGGGTAGTTTGAAATGGTGGTACATATGTTTGGAATAAATACATGTTATAATTATGGTTTTTAATACTGGGAGCTTTCTTATGAGGATTTATACTCACATACTGATGATAATGGAGTACATTGTGAACATAATAAAGTAGTGATGGGTGGTATTTGTTCCAGCCTTTCTGCAAAATACTACTTCCAACTCTAAGGGGTATGTTCCTATGTAAATCCCCATACATCAAGATAAAAATATACTTCTCAGTGTATTTCCTGGAGCAAACTACCTAGAGAGAAAATACCTGCATTTTCACAACCAATTCATGGATCTTAAAACATAATTATGTCTTATTGCATTGTTGATCCCAGAGCAGTATTTGAATTAAAAAGGAGTGCCAATAGAATTGGTAGAAAGTAAAAGAGCTCTATTTTATAGCCAAGAGCATGGTGGAGCGAAATCTAGTTTTAATAAAAGACTAGTATCATAATAAGCAGATGAATCTAACTGGTAATTAGAGTTTTTATTACATATGTATTACCTAACACCAAAGCCAACTCTACCAAGTAGAAAACGAAGGGGAGAGTTGGGTAATGAATTATGTAGTCTGGTAGGGTCAAGGAAATCTGAATTAACTCTTTACACAGTTCTGATACATTGGACAACTGTACTTTGGACTGGGGACCTGGTCTGAGATATCTTTCTCTATAGTAATCTTTTATTCAATCATTTACTTATTTGACAAATACTGCTAAGCACCCCTTGTATGCCAGGCACTAGCCTAGACGCTGAGGGCAGAAAAGAGTAAGTCAAGTTTCTGCCTTAAAAGTTTCTGCCTTTGAGAGAAATAGAGCCATAAACAAATACAACACAACACATTATATGCATAGACAGAGATACAAATAATAATTTTTGCCTGGGCATGCGTTTTCACTGTAAACTCTACAATAGATGACATATATTGTGGGTTTCTTGTTGCTGGGCACTGGTCAGAGATCATAGCAGTCTAGGCAAGGAACTTGTTTAAAACTGAGCTTGGTCAGCAGATTCAGGGTGATATCCTACAGCTCTTGGTCTTGCTTCGTTTCCATAAGCATTTTAAAAATGTGGATCTCTGCTTATTGTTAAGGTATGTATTCCACAGGATTCCTTTTCTGTTTTGAAAGTTTCTGTCTTAGTCCAGAAAATGTGATTAGACTGATGAATTTACAGCCTACTGTGGGAATGCAGAGCCTTATTACAGGTAAAATAGGCAGTAATTGGGTACAATAGCAGAGTTTTGCTCCCTCTCTAAGTACATGTCTGTTTCTACCCTCATACCGCTACCATGTCAGAAAATTCTATTGTAGAGCTTTCATTCCATTAGCTTAAATTTTCATTTTTGCTTTGTTGTAATTCACTTCCTAGTGTAATTGAACAACAGATTCTTTCTTTCAACAAACTATAGAAATGAGATTAAGAAGAATATAGGAAGGAAGAAGGGGTTATTTTCAAGGGGGAGCCTGCAAAAGGACGTCAGCTGGGAGCTCTGGAGACAAGCCTCTGTTCACTGTTGGCTTGAATGTGGCTTGTGGGTGAGCACACACACTTTACAGGTTGCTATGCCCAAGATACTCTGTAATGTTGATGGCAATGCCTTCAGTTTAGGGTAATGGAATATCTTCTTTCTTGTTTTTTTAAGAAAAGTTACAAAGGTTGTGTTTTGGAGTAGCACATCACTTCAACATTCATGAAAAAATAGTTAAGGATTAATATGTACCAGGCACTGTGCTAGATGCTGAAAGTCAAATGGTGAGTAAAGCAGCCTGTGCTCTCATGAAGTTTACAATCCAGCAAAGGTGACAGTGGCTGAGTGCTCTGAAGGAAAGGAACACAATTTGATGATGTAGCAGCCAGCAGAATGCATCATGCAGAACCCCTGTTAAGGGGACCATAACTGATGGATAGCCCATTGCTTCCCTTCTGGAACTACCCCCACGTTAGCCACAAGATGTCCCAAGCATTGCTCGCAGCCAGTGGATGAGCACAATGCGATGCCAAAGCAAATCTATTTCTACAGCATACACAACTTCTTTTACGGGTTACTTGTTAAAGCTTGAGGATTCACATCAGCTTGACTGTAACTGTCTTAAAACTTTTCTAAGGTCTGAGGCTTTTTCTACTGAGATTGGCCTAGCTGCAGCCAGTTGTCCATTTTAAGGTGGAAATGGTACAGCCTGGATGGGCTGCACAGGCAGGTAGCCCAGATCCCTTGTCATTCACCACAGTTATAGTAACCCTCTCGCCTACTCACTCCTATGGCTGTATGGGGGTAGGGGAGAGTTCCTGTACAACCAGCTGAAGGAAGAGGAGAAAGCCATAGTTTGGTTTACAGAAGAGCTGACTCAGTATGTGGGTGCAAACCAGAAATGATTGGTAGCTGCATTATAGCCACATTCAGTGGTGTTCTTCAAAGACAAGGAAGAGGGAATGTCTCCTCAATAAATGGAGCTACAGTCAGTATGCGTGTTCATCCAGGTGTGGTAAATGCTTATTTGATGTTCAGTGAATGAATCAATCATTCAATGAATGAACACAGAGCACAGGCGAAATTGAACTCTGTAGATCATTTCTGGTCATATTTCAGTTGGCAAGAAAAGGATCAAATTTTTGCAGAAGCTGGACCTCTAGAACTTCTGGTCTCCATTAGTTAGAACACTTGAGTAAGAAAGGAAATTTTGTCCAACCTCTATTATGCTAATTCCAGACAGAGAGGACTCCATCTGAACTATCAGAATGTTTCTTTGAACATGGAGTGATTTTTGTTAAATAAATTATAGAATAAATATTAGAACAAGTTGAACAAAAAGGCTACATTGAAAGCCAGAGTAGGAAATACATTGTGTGGGAATCTACTTGCCTACAACTCAGAGCAAGCATTCTAGCAACAATAGAAAGGAGATGAGAGAAAGTTCATCTATGTTAAAAAAAAATCTACCCGCCTGAGAAATACCTTGCAAAAGGAGTACAGCTATGCAGTCAATGGCACATTTATCTCAACAACACTTTAAATAACATTTTTGGTAAATAGGCACCATTTAAAAATAGTTTGCACTCAACATTAGTCAAATTCTATCCTCTTCCTTTGAAATGAATGCTGTTATAAGGAGAATGTTGACAAATGTGATCCTGTCTAATTCATTTATAGGGAGTAAAAAGTCTGTCTTTAAATTGTACCAAACCTAAATAAATAAATAAATAAATAAAATCAAGATTCAGACTTACATATGCCACATTATTATTTTTGCCAAATTATTGCCAAATTATTGGCAAATTATTATTTTTATGCTGCTATCTTGTTAAAATGTACTTTGCCCACATATTAGAATAAGAAATATGCTTCTGGTATATATTAAAGAAAAGTCATATTATAAAGTGTATTTTGCCCTATAACAAAACCTGGTGACATTTCTCATTGGATTATTGTCACAAATTAAAACGAAACAAAACAGAAAACACTGGTTAGATTATTCCTGAGCTCGCAGAGCAAAAGCACTCCATAGGAAGCTAAGAAATATAATTTTAGTCGCAGTATAATTTTCCAGCCGTTGCAAGTAGGCATATTTTGGCATGTTTGAGAACTAGCGAAATGTAAGGAAATATTAACCAGATGATGGTTGAATCTGTTTTTATTTTATTTTATTTTATTTTTTTATTTTTTGAGGCAGAGTCAACTGGAGTGCAGTGGCCAGATCTCAGCTCACTGCAAGCTCCGCCTCCCGGGTTTATGCCATTCTCCTGCCTCAGCCTCCTGAGTAGCTGGGACTACAAGGCGCCCGCCACCTTGCCCGGCCAGTTTTGTATTTTTAGTAGAGACGGGGTTTCACCGTGTTAGCCAGGATGGTCTCGATCTCCTGACCTCGTGATCCACCCGTCTCGGCCTCCCAAAGTGCTGGGATTACAGGCTTGAGCCACGGCGCCCGGCCTGTTTTTATTTTTAACTGCAGGGAGACAAGATTTACAAGCTGCCGATTCTTATCTTATTTCACAGTACCTTTGCCACAAATAAAGCCAATAGCTTAGTGTCCTAAAATCCTAATGACTCGCTAAGATCCTTGGGGCATGTGCATATGAAAATGACTTTCAGGGATCTGGACATATCTCCTTTTTTTTCATATTACTTTTTGAGGTCAAGAAAAGATAAAATGTTCAAGTGTTCACTTTCATTCCACATTTCAAGTAAAAATCTCATTAAATGAGCAACAGCTGAATATGAACCAAAATCACCTACAAGTCCAAAACTGATCATATTTGCAGAAAACAACCCAAATTAGACCCATCTGAAAAATGGTCCCAATCTATTCACAGTCCCAATCAATAGGGCCTTCATCTATTTCATAATGGCTGAATATTACACCACTCGCAGAGGGTAGAGCAAACCCATGTGGCAGTTTGTTGAAGTCTCTAGTCCTCTTCTCAATGTTTTCAATTCCCATTTAAAGCATGTTTATGAAGAATTTAAAAAACACATAATATTGCAAAGGAAATCAATTACAGAATATAGCCATCAAAATGTTGAAAAATAATTTTGTACAGTAATGTGCTTTCTTATTAATGCATTGAATAACAAGATCTAGCAGCAGGTCTAATAACTACCATAATTTCAAAGTAGTGATGAGTCTAAACAATATTTAAAAAATATCTTTATTTATTTATTTATTTATTTATTTATTTATTTATTTATTTATTTTTGAGACGGAGTCTCGCTCTGTCGCCCAGGCTGGAGTGCAGTGGCCGGATCTCAGCTCACTGCAAACTCCGCCTCCCAGGTTTATGCCATTCTCCTGCCTCAGCCTCCCGAGTAGCTGGGACTACAGGCGCCCGCCACTTCGCCCGGCTAGTTTTTTTGTATTTTTTTTTTAAGTAGAGACGGGGTTTCACCGTGTTAGCCAGGATGGTCTCGATCTCCTGACCTCGTGATTCACCCGTCTCGGCCTCCCAAAGTGCTGGGATTACAGGCTTGAGCCACCGCGCCCGGCCTTTAAAAATATCTATACTAGCTGTGTTGTGTTATGAAAATATCTGTGATTTCTATTAGTGTCAATATCATAGCTACTGTATATGCTAATGTTGCTTGCATGTATTATTTAAGAAATGTGACTTTTTAGTTAGAGGTTAGTGAAAATAATAACATATTAGTCTTTGTTTCAATTTACCAATCCCCTGATTTCGAGCCCTGGTACAGAGAATGGACCTAATATTTCAATTATTTTCTCTGCGTCAGGCAGTGTGTCAGGTCCTATGCATTCACTTATTTCATCTCACAGAAGCCCTTTGAGCTGGGTAACATCGACCCCATGCTACAATCAAAGAATTTGAGATTCAGGTTTCTTGCCCAAAGTCTGGAGTTCAAACCCAGGTGTGACTGGTTCCAAATCCGACTGGTCGCATGATCTTTTTGTTTTACTATCCTGTTTCCCAGTAGAAAATCTTTTTTCTGATTAATAATCTCAGGCAAAAACTTTACCTCCTCTGCAGCAATTACCTAGCTCTTTGTTTTATTAAAAAGAAGCATGTGTGTGTTTCTTCTAAGTAAGTGTAGCACCTCTGTGGGAGTCCATAGACGATACACGATAAACAAGTCATGTGTTTATCAATATTCTAACTAAACTGAGTTCCAGCTTTCTGGGTTACGGCGTTTTATTTCCTTCTTCTCTAGTTCTAGTTCCTGTGTTACCTAAACGGAAATGAAGTTTGGCATTTCTGTTCCCCCAAATGATAAACTTCCTTACATTATGCTGACAAAATCTCTTTCATTTCATTCTCCTTCAATAACCTGCTCTCCATTTGCGATGTGAGTAGCTCCGCCCCAAGAAGACCTCCACCTTCCCCAAGCCAGAAAGGGAGCCAAGAGCTGCAGCCCCATCCTCCCATAGTTTCCAACCTCAGCCTGGCCTGAAAGACTGTGCTTCTTCTAATAAGAGGCCATTCAGTCTCCTTGGGCACATGGGGAGGCTCCTCCTGATCAGAGGCTGCGGGTTCTAAACAGCGCCAAATTATGTGGGGTGGTTTACCTTGCTATGTACTACTGTCCACTGGGGATGAAACTGAGACCACTAAAATAATTCTACGTGGTAGTCTAGGTCTAACTCATATTTAAGAGAAATATTTGGATACTTGGTGTATTTAACTTCTGGATGGTACTCTAAGCAATTCCCTGATGAAGTAGTTTGTGTAACTTAGAGGAATTCTAAACATGATAAATGTTTCACACACACATCTTGATGTCAAGGATAGAATTTATCCAATATAAGAGCAGACAAGTTTAATAAACCACTTAAGTGTTATAAGGCATGCAATGAATTATGTCCCTATCTGTGGTTCAATGTATATGTTCTATCATTTTGAATATTGAATTTAAAAAACCCTGTATAAATAATGTGAAAGGTCTGATTTAAAGCAACAAATGCTAATAAAATCAAATTGAAGGCTGACAGACCTTCAGTAACTCACAGATATTGCTTAGGAAAGGTATAATAGGGAAGGTATTGAAGAGGGTGTCTTGGTATTTTCCTTAATAAGTCTGTTTGAAATCATATAGAGTATCCAAATTTTTCAAAGGCAAATTCATTCAATTTGTAGAACTTTAAACATCCACAATTATATCTGGTTCATGGCACCTGTTTTAATAACTAAGTTTTCCATTCCTGTTTTCCTGAAAATATGTATTTCTAAAAAAATTGATCCTTTAATCGAGTTTTCATGTGACAACACTAGAGATATTCTTTACACTTACGGAGAGTTATATTTCTGCTAGAAGTTCCTGTAAGAAAAATTATTTAAATCAAACCATTCTGATTTTTTTTTTCGTTTTGAATCAGTAGCAAAGCCATGTTATACTGGTTGAGAACATGAAGCCCAGCTTCTTAAAGAAATGATCTCAGGTAAAATTTCTTTATTAGAATACCTTTAACAAATTGGGAGTTAAGAAAATATCTAATCAGAGTAAGGATTTGAGAAAAAAAAATCTTTCCTTGATCATAAGCAATTTTGAGAATATTTTTGAGAGACCCAGGATCATTTAATAAATGTTCAGAAAATAGATTCAGCAACATCAGTTTTGTTGCCTTCTTGTTACTATCACAGATGTCACTGTGGCTAGCATGGGCCTTAGGGGACAAAGTGTCAGTCCTTTTACTACCTTCAAGAAACAAAGTCTTTCTGCTCTCTGGAACTGCCACCTCAGCACCTGCTGCTTCATCTTGCACCCTGATGTTATATAAGGCATCACTACCTTTAAAATGCATGAACCAAGCCTTATTTGCATTGAACTTTTCAGCTTTTGATCCTTCATCACAATGTTGTTTCACCGTGTAGAAAAGCTTCAAAGCTTTGGCTTGAGTAGTAGCCAAACTCAAAGCTAAATTAGATCCTGACTTCACAAAATCTTAAATCTTTTCCATCTTAGCCTCAAATCTTGCAACTTTATCTGAATTAATAATGGACAGCAACCATTGCTAAACTACTTTCAGTCATTTTAAGGACCAGGTTTGTAGTATGAATACCATTTGAAATAGTGAGACTAATGTTTTCAAGAAACCGAACAGAATGGACACTTATAGAAAGGAGTGTTACTCTGGAAAGTAATCTCTTTGGGAAGTCATATATTCAGTTCAGTAATGATCCTATTTCTCAAAACACTTTTGGAGTTATTCTTTTGGCTTTCATAGAGAGAGAGAGTACTGTTTGCAAAGGTAAACAAGTTTTATTTCTTTATAGCCAAGCAGGTAAAAGTCTCAGACTGCAAAATCCGTGTGCAAAAAACAAATATAACATTATTCTCTAACTGAACTTAATTTCAATCATATTCAACTCAGGCTACTTTCGGTCAATTATTTATTAATTCTGTTCTGGAGTTTTTTTCCCCCACCCTTTTCTCCCTGGGTTGCCTCTAAATTCTGGGGCTTTAAGTCATCATACTTTGATGTCTATCGCGGGGGGGACCTTTGTCCTCAGAAATTCTGGTTTATTTGCGATGGCTCCTATTGGCTTCCGGGCATAGCGATCTACCCTTGCTGGTATCCTCAAGATGGTCTTGTTCTCCTCTGGACTCATGTTTCCAGTTCATACAACTTGCAAGACTGCTAGACTGCTCGAGGTCACCCCAGGCTTGTCTTTTGCTTCCCTTTTGGGGTGAGAGGACAGGGAAGCATAGGAAGTATTTGGATGCCTTTTTGTGCTGCTCTGGGGCTCTGGGAGACTTGATGGAGCTATGCCGTGCCCATTCTGCTCTGCAGGCCCCATCTTTACTTTCTCTGCCTGTGACTGGTGGAGGTATAGAGAAAGAACAAGCGGAGACTTGTTGCCCCCTCGGGTTGCACTAAGGAAATGAGGTACAAGTCTCCCTTTGTTTGGATCCCCACACTACCTGGGAAATTCAGCATTTCTTTGGGGGTATGACACACCTTCCACTTAGATCATCAAGCATCATTTTTCTAAATCTATTGCTATAGCATTCACTTGATGCTCAGAGTCTTTCAGGATTTCTACTTTTGTCTTTCTGAAACCTTTCTCTCCAACTTTTCTCTGCCGTGAGTTTCAAGGCATCACCATGTAGTGGTTCGGAGCATGGACTTGGGCGCCCCGTGTGCTGGGTTTGAATGCTGGCTCCACCATGCACTGGTTTTAGGGTCCTGGACATGAGTCTGTGCCTTGGTTCCTTTATGTGTAAAACAGGGGTGATGATAATAGTGCTTACCTCATGGAGCTGTTATGGGAATTAATGAGTCAATATTTATAAAGCACTTAGAACAGTGCCTACCCACAGTCAGCATTGCATATTATTAGCTGCATTTGTAAAATAAATCCATAAATCTCAAAAGCTGAATATTAGCTCTTTTTTCCTTTGGTGCCTAATGCTGCCCGAATGGAGAAAGGCCAGGGGTAGGAGGAAAATTTGAAGAGTGATACAGTGATAGTTAATTTTATATGTCAACTTGACTAGGCTGTGGGATGCCCATATATTCAGTTAACCATTATTCTGGGTGTGTCTAAACGTGCTTCAGGGTGAGGTTAACATTTGCAGCGGTCGACTGAGTAAAGCAGATTGCCCTCCCCAAATGTGGGTGGGCTGCATCCAATCCATCGAAGGCCTGAATAGAGTGCAAAGGTGGAATAAGAGAAAATTTGCTCTGCATTACCACCTTCTCCTGCCCTTGCATTCAGACTTTGACTAGAGCTTGAGTCATTGGCTTTCCTGGTTCTCAGGCCTGTGGACTTGGACTGGAACTGTACCATCGGCTCTGCTGGGCCTCCAGCTTGCCCACTGCAGAACATGGGGCTTCTTGGCCTCTCTCTCTCTCCGTATATGTGTATATATTTCTATGGGTTCTGTTTCTCTGGAGAGCCCAGATAGATGTATAAAATAATATTTCAAAATATTGACCAGCCTCAATCATCTCAAAAATCTCTCTCCCTCTCACCCTGTATCTCCTTATTCCTCTCCCCTACTGTCCTTGCTTCATTTTCTCATTTGTTCAGCTTAGTTTAGCTGACTCAGGCTAAGAGGAGTAATAAATGAAGGAAAGCCAGTCGGGCCAGACTAAGTTGGAAGTTTGAGATCACTCATGATACAGGTTTCTGTAGCTTATAATGGACATGACCTGACAGGATCTTATCCCTGAAAATTGTGGATGTCATCAGTTTATTACATAGGAGGCAATAGGTTGTGCCTATTCAGAGCTATCACCATACCCAGCATGATAAGAATTGATTGTGTTAGGCATATATTAATTTCTGATTTTTGTATTATATATTTTTTACTAAATAGATTCATTTCAGCAGACATTTGAGATAAATTATGTGATTTATTTAAAATAGACATTTATTATTGGCAATTTCAAAATTGCTCACATGACAAGTTTCAGGTTCATGAGATCCTATTTGTCAAAAAATACGTTATCAGGTATTTTATCTTGCTTTTGTGATTTGCAGTGAGGACTGAAATTCAGACTCTTCAGTGTCCTTACCCTCTTTCTAGCACTTTATCTTGTTATGGTGTTTGGCATGTCACTTAATCTCTCCTGGACTCATATTCCCCATTGGTAAAATTAAACCATTAATAATATTTGCCTCCTACAGAATGGTTGTGAAGATTAGTCAGTTAATGTTTGTAAAAATTCTTTAACCATGGAAAGAGCGATATCACTGTGGACCATTAGAAAGGGCACTGCCCACATTTTCCTTCTATAGAATGTCGCTCTTTAAAATGTCCTTTAAGTGAGCCTTGGAGATCGACAAATTTAGTGTCTGTGTACTCTAAATGGCTACTTTAAAACTTTTGTAAAATTTTGTAAAAGAATTCTTGCAAAAAAAATTTCAAAGAGTTCCAGTATATTGTTATAATTATTCTCCTTTTAAAGATTTTTTTTTGTGGTGCTCCACATTTATACTCACATGTACACACACACTTACACATTCATGTATTATGTAGGTGAATGGTTTTCTGTTAATATTTGTAATGTACAGGGTGGCTTTGTGTAGATTAGCAATTTTAATTATTTGCCTTACATGTGTGGTGCCTGATTTTTCCAGAACCCATAAAAGGGGATTGTTAATTTGAACTTTTTTGCCTTTTTTTTTTTTTTTTTTAGACTAGGACTCATAGGGACAAAATACAATAAAACATGTGTTTAGGTCTTTGATACAGGGAAAATATGGCATGGGTGACCATTCTTCTGTTCAACCTGGAATCATGTAAAAATAACAATATAGATGAAACTCTCTAAGACAAGTTTTATACTTGGATTATCACATTCCATTGGGAGATACTGCTAGATTTCAGTGGACAATGTATAAGAGTGTTAATTTTCTTATTCCACAGAGGTTTTTGAGTATCCAGGGGAGACTGAAATGACAAATAAACCCAATAGTTTCCCTAATTCCATTATTTTTTTCTAGTCCACTGTTTTTCTAGTCCACTACATCGAAGCATCCATGCAGTGTGCTCCCATCTACATCACATCAAATTAAATCAAGGAGGCATCAGGGGCACAGCATATTTTCCCAGTAATAAACATTACTATAGTTGCCCAGTGTTTATTGAAAGGAAAATTTTCAATAAAATGTCAAATAATACTAGCAAGTGATCACAATATCTTGAGCTTGGAAATAAGGAACTCTGGATAGAAAAAAGTACTGAGCAACCACTTTACTGCTAAGCATATTTTTCAAGGTAAGAAGATAAGAAGGATCTTGAGTTTATAAGTGATACTAAGAAAAGGTTGGAAGACATCCACTGCTATAAACCCTCCGGATGGATGACTCTGAAACAGGGAACAAGTGAAAAGAAGAGTCAATGGCTTGGAATATGGATGTGACCTAGGAGGGGGTAGTGGTAAGTGACATTCTTTCATAGGTGACTGGCAAAGTAAGAATTACTTATGTGAATGTGGGAGTCTACAGGATGCCAGCTTTTATATGTTTCCTGGAAAGTTTAAGAGATAACTGGATGAAATCCTTTCTTCATTCAACTACAAATCCTGGAGATACCAGGAAAGAATGAGGCGAGGAAAAGAAACAATATTTGAATTCTTTACTCTCTGGGAGACCACTGATCACCTTCTGAACACTCTTGCTCCTTTCCTCTCATTTTCCATCATTCAGGTTAGAGACCTGGGGAATGGAGAACCATGAGTATTATTAAAAAATGCTTTTCTGGCTGCTTATCCCACGTTCCCCACAAAGTTTCTCATTCTTCCTTCCTTCCCTCCCTCCTTCCCTCCCTCCCTTTGTTGTAGGAAAATCCGGGTTCTTGTCACACGACCAACAAAGATTAGGCTCACAGACACTTTGAAGTGTGAGGGGGATGGAATTTATCAGGCGAAAAGGAAAAAGGAAAAGCAATGCAGCAAAGTGAGAGAGGGGTTCCTATTAACAGGACCTCATCTCACAGATTGAATCCCAGGTTCCCACACAGGAACAGGACAGGCTGGGCTCCTTCCTCTGCAAACAGCAGGCAGTTGTTTTCACCCTGTTCTCCCCATGCACAGGCTGGTTGGAGGTTCTCCAGGGACCCCTTTTTACTTAGGTGTCTTACTTGCCTGCCCTGCCTGCCTCCCTCCCTTCCTCTTTCAAAAAATCATTATTATTAGTTTGAGTACATACATACAAATATTTCAGAACCTGCCAAAATGCAGCATAAATGTTACCTAAATGTCCCATCTCGAAAACAACTTCAGAGAATTAAACTTTAACGTGGTTTTCTATCAAATGTGATTCCTTCTTAGAGATTAGCCTACTCTTCTTACCTGAAGTTTTCATGGTATTTTTTAAACCTTGACCTTGGAAATTCTGATTTCTACCCTGCTTGAAATAATGTAAAACTTAAAACACACTCACAAATTTTGAAACTCAAAATCATGAGTTTGATCTGATTCAACTCTTCTACAATACAATAAATTTTTAGCTAAAAGACTGATAAGGAGGAAGATGTTGTTTCCAGGTTGGTCAGAACTTTAGGAGGATGTATTTACTGCATTTTTCTACCTATACTCATGTCGGATATATGCACATACAGGAGACTAGTAAGTGAGACCCGTCAGAAGAACTCAGAGAAACAGAGTAGCCTTTCCCTTCAACGTGGTTTCTATCAACCATGATTTCCTTTTTAGAGATTAGTCTACTCTTCTTACCCGAAGTTTTAAAACATAAAATAAACAGAAGACCACACTCCCTGAAAACAATTGCCTGACACTGATTGTTTTTTCCTGAAACATAAGTCTGTAGGAAAAAACAAACAAACCCAAAAACCAAAAAAAAGAAAAGCACAAAAAACACTCTCCTCATCTCAATTCTAAAGAAAAGTCTCTGTGTTGGCTCGGAATTCCGTAAGCTCAGCGTCCTCCAGGCCAGACGGAAACATGAGGCTTCAACTGTTTCTAGAGCTGGCTTGGGTCTTAACAGTCAAATAAGTCTCTCAGAAGTGGAATAATTCAGAACAAGTACTTTGAGAGTGCATTCACATCTTTCATCACTTAGACGTAACTAACTGTTCCTTTACAGAGCCATCCTTTTTCTTTTCCTGAACGTGTAATCTGACATTCATTAGGATGAGAAAGCTTAAAATGTGTTCCTGAATGAATAGCAGTTCAGAATTCAGAAGAGGAGACAGGCTTTCACAGAAATGTGCTGATTGTTTAGTTGTAAAATAATGAGTCGAGGGAACAGGGACATATACTGTTGAGTCCAGCTCATAGCGTGTGGCTGCCAGCTCACCAAAAGAGATCACATAGTTTGGCCCGGCAAAGGACCAGACCACAGCCAGGGACTGCAGGGGTAGTGAGGAGGGCATGAGGCTGAAACATACCAGCTCCATCTCTGCAGAGCCCAGCAGCAGGATCTGGGAGACGCTGCCGGACAAAGAGTGTTCATTACCTTCCAGCCAAACCGCTCTGTGCTCCTCGGAGCCAGGCTGCTTCTGAGCAAGGCCCTTAACACCCCTTCTTGTTGAGCTGCCTCTGCTCTCCCTGGATCCTCTTGGCTTAGCACCTCTCCAGCCCCTCCCAACTGGACCACTCCTGGGACAGCATGTGCTCTGCATGGAATAACAAGGTGAAATGGACAAGGCTGAATGGCCCTGTGATGGGGAGTGCCTTCAAGCCACGTGACAGAAATGAAACAGGAGCCATAATGGTCATGACTGGAGGAGAATCAGATTCTGGCCTGGCCTGGTTCTGTGAGAGACCTTGAATCATCCTTTCTATAGCATCCCTTAAATGTGGGAAGAGAGAAGGAGAGAGTTAAGTGTGGGTACAGTCATTTTCAGGATGGTTGATCTCTAAATCTATTCTCGGGCAAAAGTTTAGAGAAAAGCTGAATCACTCAGCCCAAAGGAAGCCTGAGGAGGCATAAAGAAGTCTTGGAAATCCCCTGAAAAAAAGCATCAGGTAGAGTTTGATTTTTGTCTTTGTTGTCAATTTTTTGGCTCAGTCACAGTTGCAGCAATATGAGAGGTTCCAGGCAGAAAGGAGCAGCCAGTGATTAGGAGGTGGAATTTTACACGTGGTAAAACCTGGTGTGGAAGCTAGGAAAAGGAGAACAGGCAGGTCTAAGGAAGTGCTCCGGTCGGGGAAATCAGAGGGGAGCACCAGCATGGGCCAGTGGGTCACCGTTCTCAGCAAACAGGGGTGTGAAACTGAGAAAGTGGTTAGGTGTACAAAATCACCTTAGTGTACCAACCTGCAGGCAGGCAACCTCAGCGAGGCTGCTGAAGAGCTTGAGTATTGGAAGGCGAGGCAAGGCAAGGCAAAGCAGTTGCTCCAAGCAGACTCCAGGAAGTTGTAAATGCTGTAGAAAAACAAAGCGGCAAGTCACAGACCCTGCAAGCTTTGATAAACCAGGTGATTGGCAAGAACTAAAAGCTGGAACCTGATGTCAGGTTCAGATTTAAGGAGTGGCTGGGAGTAAGTCCCAAGGTAAGCTAAGCTGCAGACTTTTGGTGGTTCTTCCAAACAGGAAGATCTTGATCCGGAGGCAACTTTCACTCCAGCTGGGAAGCCTCTTAGACAAGATAAGACTATTCCTTTTTTTTTTTTTTAGCAAATATGCTATGCAAATAAGTTTTGGGAAATGATGCATTATTCTCCATAACCTCTTACCTGGACTATTGCAGCAGCTTCTTATCTTGTCTCCCTGCATTTGTTCTTCCTTCCTGACAACCCTTTGCTCATACAGCTGCCAAAGCCATTCTTCTAAAACACAAGTCTGGTCATATCTCTCTGTCTAAATCTTTCCACTGGCTGACTATTGTCATAATTTCCGAAAGTGCTTTGGTGAATACAAGTTCTGTGAAAAGCATGTGAGGTAATTAGCCAAAGAAGGGTGTGTAGCCAAATAAGTTTGGAAGTCTACAGGTTATATTCCCTTTCTTAGATATTTCCAGTGGAGAGATGCATTTTAAAGGCTCTGAGAAGTCCCGCAACAACTTGTTGGATGGTAAATGTTTCAACAATTTGTTGAAAGTAATTAAAACCCAATACTTTACAAGCAGTTTTAACCATGGGGCACCTTCTTTCTTTTTCTTTTTTTCCCATAAAGTTTATTAACATTGATTGGAAATACTCTGAGAAATACTGAACTAGGGTTGGGGGGATCCATCTTGCTTAGCATGAAGTATATACAGGTCTTTTTGATCTGGCCTCTCCCTGTCTGTCTGTGCTGTTCATCTCTCATCAATCTTCTTTTTGGGTTTTATACTCTGGAAAAACAAAACAGACCATTGTTCTCACACATATCACTATGTTTCAAATGTTTATTCTTTTTAACCAAAACATTTTCTTTGCATCTTCCCTAACCTCGATGAGTAAAACGTTTCTTATTCTTCAAAATCCTGTTCAGATGTTACCTCCATAGGAAGCTATCTCTCTGCTTTACAGCAAGAGTCAAAAAGACTTTTTCTGTAAAGAGCCAGATAGTAAGTATTTTAAGCCTTGAGACTCACACAGTCTCTGTTGCAACCTCTCAACTCTGCCATTGTAAAGCTAGAGCAGCTACACACAATCCATACATAAACGGTCATGGCTGTGTTCCAATAAAACTTTATTTATGCATAAAGGCAGCAGGCTTGATTTGGGCATGGCCTGTAGATTATTGACCCCCACTTTAAACTTTATACATTTCTTGCTGAGGCAGAAGTTAAGTCTCTAGATGTGAAAAATCCATGGCTTCCAGGTGAGAGCAGTATATGGATGTAGTTAGACGGACACAGGTTGGTAATACAGGTGAATCTGCCTAATGTAGCATATGACTGCTTAGAGTTATTTTATTTTTAATTAATTAATTAATTTATTTTTGAGACAGTGTCTCACTCTGTCACCCAGGCTGGAGTGCAGTAGTGCGATGATAGCTCACTGCAGACTTGACCTCCCCGGCTCAAGTGATCCTTCCACCTCAGTCTCCCAAATATCTAGGACTACAGGTGCACACCACCACACCCAGCTAATGTATTTTTTGTGTGTGAATACAGGGTTTTCTTGTGTGTGAATACAGGGTTTTGCCATGTTGTCCAGGCTAATTTCAAACTCCTGGGCTTGAGCGATCCACCTACCTCCACCTCCCAAAGTACTGGGATTACAGGTGTAAGCCACAGCACCTAGCCTAGAGTTGTTATTTTAGATTCTTGTCATCCCAGTTAACTGCAAGAACTGCCTGCGAAAGGTAAGATAAAATTAGAGACTCCTCTGTAATGCTGGTTTAGGAATCAGCCCTTGAAAAATACTGCTAAAGGCAAAAATGTCTGTTGTAAGTTGGCTGAGATACTGTTTTAAGGGAAAAATTGTCTAAAGTGCTAAGCCTTCATTAGCTGCTTAAGGAGAAACTCTATTCTTCTGAACTGCTGTCTGGAAAATAAAGTGAACTAGAACTGCTACATTAGCAAGAGAGAAATGTAATGGGCCCAGTGTAACATATTGCCCCATCTGGGCCACAATGCAGGATTGGCTGATGGGGATTATCAGTGTTTGGGGGACAAGAACAGGGGTGAATCAGAAAGCTGGAAGAGAGGTTGATACCTGTCCTAGAATGGAAGTGACCAGAAGGCATGACCAGGAGCTGTTCCTGGGGAAAATAGTAGGTAGGAATCTCTGGTTAAGTAAATGCAGGAGGTGAAATTCATTAGATGTCTGAGATGAACCTGACAGGAACAAACAGGCCATGGTAGGGTTTAAACAGAGGGGACTGCAAGACATTGTATTGGAAGGCTGAATCCCTTTGAATGGCAAGAGTTTCAACTCCACAAAATGCTCCTTTTTGCCTTCTAGTCCTAACTTTCTGTATTGCTTGGTAATGGTGAAAATTGTGAATGGCTGGCTATACATTAAATGCCCAGGCTCCCTGTCCATGGTATCCATGGTATAGAATTATTACAGAGACCTAATTTCCCAGCCTTTCTTGCTCATAGGTGGAGATATGAGAGTAAGTTCAGGCCTGTGGAATGTAGGTGGAAATGAATTACATCTCTGCTGGGCCTGACCCATAAAGTCTCCTACTGGCTCCTCCACTCTTTCTCTACTCCATCTGCTGACTAGATTTGGGTAACTTCAGATATCATGTGTTAAAGGCAGCAAAGATTCTATAAAACTCAAGTCTCTGATGGATTCTGTGGCACATAAAGTATCTCTTATCCATTCAAACACGTAAAACTACCAACATAAACTTCTATTGTGTTAAGCCATTGAGATTTCAGAGTTTATCTGTTATGGGAGGTAGCATTTACTTGACAAGTACAAGCAGAAAATGAGCAGCGCTGTAATAAAGCAGCTCCACTCTATAAAGCAATTCTAGATAAGAACATGGAGTCCACTGAACCAGAAAACATAAGGAAGACACGTTTCCAAATATGCCATTGTTTCCAATTTTTAATAAGTGTCACTTCCTTTAACAAACCACGTTTCTGGAAATAAATTTTTATGTGTGTCACCATCTCTATTTTCAAATGAATCAACTGAAATATGACACTTCTTCTAGAAGCTTTAGGAAAGCAACACCCAGAGGAATAAAAGTTTTAAAAAACGTGAAACCAAACAAACATGAGGAACATAGATGCCTCATTGTTCAAACCTAAAAAATGAAGTTAAGCCATTTATTTCCATGTAGAAGATATCAGGAATAAGCCATTTAAACAATATGAGACCACAATTAGCCAGACCAATTATATTGTCTAAGGGGCCGTTATCAGCAGGTTGATATAGAAAACTACTCATGGTGAAACTCATTTGAAAAGTAATTTAAATTTTTTTATTAAAAAGTTTCATCTCTATTTTTTCTTCATAAAGGGGTCATTAGAACAGCGTGATTCTTGAGGAAAGGTTTTCCTAGGTGAGGTTATGTTTGTATCTTTATCATGAAGAAAAAGAACAGAATTGTTCATAGACAATCTATGTGATATAAAATTCAGTTTGATCATTAAAGACAAGCTGTTCAGTTATAAATAATCAATCATAGCTTATTAGGCCACTCTGGATAAACACAACTTTGAAATGTCAATTCAATAGGTTTCCTAACATATCCATTATTATAATGACACTAAAAATTATGATCATTTTCCGGGATTGAAACAGTGTAGTGTGGTAGTTAAGAATGTAATCACTTTTGTTCCTCAGGACACCTTTACAGAAGCGAAAAGGCAAAAGAGAGTAATAAATGATAATTATGGCAAAGGATTATTTAGGATATATATTTTCTTCTTTTCTTTTTTTTTTTGAGATGGAGTTTCACTCTTACTGTCCAGGCTGGAATGCAGTGGTGTGATCTCAGCTCACTGAAACCTCTGCCTCCTGAGTTCAAGTGATTCTCCTGCCTCAGCCTCCTGAGTAGCTGGGATTACGGGTGCACACCACCACGCCCAGCTAATTTTTTGTATTTTTACTAGAGACAGGGTTTCACCATGTTGGCCAGGCTTGTCTTGAACTCCTGACCTCAGGTGATCCACCTGCCTCAGCCTCCCAAAGTGCCAGTATTACAGGCATGAGCCACCATGCCCAGCCAGGATATATATTTTCTAACAAAGGATTTGTGACAAACGATTTATTTAGGATATATAAAGACTTTTAAACTCAGTGAACGAAAAATGAACAACCCAGTAGAAAAATGGGCAAAAGAAACCGGGTGCAGTAGCTCATGCCTGTAATCCCAGCACTTTTGGAAGCCGAGGTGGGCAGATCACGAGGTCAGGAGATCGAGACCATCCTGGCTAACATGGTGAAACCCTGTCTCTACTAAATATACAAAAACAAAATCAGACGGATGTAGTGGTAGGTGCCTGTAGTACCAGATACTCGGGAGGCTGAGGCGGGAGAATGGCGTGAACCCAGGAGGTGGAGCTCGCAGTGAGCCGAGATCGGCCATTGCACTACAACCTGGGTGACAAAGCGAGACTCTGTCTCAAAAAAAAAAAAAAAAAGAAAGATAAGTGGACAAAAGATTAAAACAAGGCTGGGTGCAGTGGCTCATGCCTATAATCCCAGCATTTTGGGAGGCCGAGGGCGGGAGGATCACTTGTGTCTAGGAGTTCAAGATCAGGCTGGGCAGCACAGGGAGACCCTGTCTCCACAAAAAAAAACCACAAAAATTAGCTGGACATGGTGGTGTGTGCCTGTAAGTTGGTGAGGCTGGAGGATTGCTTGTGCCTGGGAGGTCAGCTCCTTGGAAGGCTGAGGTGGGAGGATTGCTTGTGTCTGGGAGGCTGAGGTAGGAGGATTGCTTGTGCCTGGGAGGTCAAGGCTGCAGTGAGCCATGATTGTACCACTGCATTGAGCCCAGGTGATGGAGTGAGACCCTGTCTTAAAAACAAAACAAAGTGATTTTAACATTGCTAGTTATCAGAGAGATGTAAACCTAAATCACAATATTATTATGCATCTAGTAGAATGACCAAAAATAAAAAGGCAAACAATACCAAGTGTTGGTGAGGATGTGAAACAACTGGAACTCTCATATGCTGCTGGTAAAAGGGTAAATTTGTATGAACACTTTGAAACCAATTTGGTGTTTTCTGATAACGGGAACATACACATGCCCTATGACCCAGCAATCATACTTTGAGACATATGTAATATGCTCAACAGAAAAATGTACATATGTGCACCAAAATACATGAATAAGAATATTTATGGTAGAATTATTTTTCATAGCCCCAAACTGGAAACTGCTTAAATTTTCCTCAACAGTAGAATGAATTGTGGTCTAGTCATATATTACAATACTATACAACACTAACAATAATATGGCTAATTCTTTACACATGGCAGGTTAACTTTTATAATCATAATGTTGAGTGAAAGAAGCCAGACCCAGAAGAAAAAATACTGTGTAATTCAATTTATTAAAAAAAATGAAATTAACCTGTGGTGTTAGGAGGAGTCAGGATAGGACTGCCTTTTTTCTGGGGGGGGGGGGGGGGGGCGGCAAAAACTAGCAAGGACAAACAGGGGGTTCGTGGGGGCTGTCATGCTCCATTTCTTAATCTGGGTGCCAAGTGGACTTACTTTATGAAATTTATGAAAATTAGCCCCACACTTATGATTTGTGCATGTTTCTCCATGTTGATTAGAAAAGGAGGAAAGAGTGTAGACTCTGGTGTCAAATTGCCTGGTTTCATATTATAGCTTTACTCCTTACTAGTCAATGTCCTTGGGAAATTTATTTTACCTTTCTTTGTCTCAGGTTACTCATCTGTGAAATGGGGATTATATGATTACCTTCCTTTTAGACTTATTAGGAGGATAAATGCGACCATGCACCCAAAGCTCATAGAAAAGTATTGGGCACGTGTTTAGCATGCAATAAGTGTCAATTGTTATAATAATTATCATTAACTCTTAAGAAGACTGGTTGATAAATACTATCTTACAATGTCACTTGTTCCAAGGTAAGAATAATTAGAATAACACAGAAAACCATTCAACACTTTTATTTTGCCTTATTGTTTTTTAACTCCTTGACCTTCAAAATAGGGAGTTTCTCAAAACTAACATGGACAACTCCCAAAGCAAAAGAAAATTCATTTGAAAACTATGGTGTAGTCTCAACTAATATAAATATTATTGCCACAAAGGACATCTGTAAGTAGGTAAAGTGCCTGAGAAGAAAAAAGAGATCAGGTTTCAATTATGTAAGGCATGTATTCTTATTTTAAAAGGGTCAGTAATACAATGCTCAGACCTCAAGATGGAAGGAATTAGTCAATTTATCCTTATGTGCAATGGAGCATGGTTTTTTATTATGTAGATTTTAAAATTCATTAATAACATTTAAAATTTTTACCCTTCTGGTATACTGTTTTGTTTTACATCAGTAGATAATCTAATATTTATAAGATCTCTACTATATTTTTGTATTAACCCCTCATCTCATTTATACCCAAATTCATCCTGTGTTTGCTTTTATATAAAAAATTGGTTCAGAAAATTCAAACCCCAAACACCAATATTAGGTTAGGAAATTCAGACCACAACTTGGGCTTTTTGTAATATTAGTACTTGATTTAGAGCTTTTGAAATACTGGTGTCCATATTTAAAATTAGGAAATTTAGTGTTATATTTCTATACTAACCATGAGAAACTTAGAGTAAAAAAATCTCTTAGGCTTTGTGTACTTCCATCTTCCATCATTTGCACTGTGTGATAACTGTTTGCTTCAAGAGTTTATAGTCTGTTACTGCTTTTCACTTTCTGTCAATTTTCATTTTCTAAGTGGAAAACCTCAAGAGGAAGGGATCATGTCTGTATTGTCAATTATTATATTACCAGTGGTTAGAACAGTGCCTGGAACATAGTAAGTGTTGAGTAGATATTTCTGGTAAAAGTGAATTAGTGTGAGAATGGGAACTGTTCGGCCAAAATTCTTAAACAGCACATGGCTCAAAAATAATAAATTGAAAATATAAAATGAAAATAATCAGGATTTTGAGTTAAGATTGATTTGTATAGTCTGGTGCTTTAATCGTAGGAAAAACAAGGAAATTGCTTCAAACAGTTCACAGATGTGGGATTTTCTTCATACTCAGATCTCTTTAATGTGACCCGAATGAGAGACTTGATGTGAAATAATCCACCAAAGGACCTTGGCTCACCATAGAGAAGCGTGAAGGGCACCATTTGTCTTCTATTCCACGTCTGGCGGTGTTACTGTGGACAGACATAGGAAGGATGGCTTCACAAAGAGTGGTTCCCCAGGGTTGGCTGTGACAGTGTGGGGCAGGGAGTGGCCAGGAGGCCCTCAGTGAGGCTCCTTCAGAACTGTCTGTCACTTCCCATGGCAAGAAAATGTGGGCATGCTCACCAGAAGAATATTCTCAACAAGTGCTATAATAAAAGGATTTTTTTTGAAATTATAATGTCTTAATATTATCCAATTCTGGGATATTGTGTCTAATCAAGGATTTCCGGTAGATTTTAAAAGATAATTTTGGAATTACATGATCACAGTGTTTCTGGTGTCCCAGGTAGTCCTAGTTTTTCCAACAGCATAACAAAGCCACTTATGACCATCCAGGTCCTCTTTTCTCTTTCCCCATTTCCCACTCCACTTTATTTATCCTTTTTCCCTGGTACTTGTCTTGCCCTTCTCTCTATTATTTTTATTGAGGCATAAAACACATAACATAAAACTCGTCCTCCCAACAATTTCCAAGTGTATAGTACAATAGTCAGCCTCATGCACTGTGTTGTATAGCAGATCCCCAAAGTCCCCCATCCGGTGGGACTGAAATTCTATTTCCACCAAACAGCTCCTCTCTCCTCCCCAGCCCCTGGCAACTACCAACATCTTTTTTGTGGGAAGTAAGAACAAGAAAAATTGTGTAACTAGCAATGAATTTTTAAAATTCTTTTTTTCTTTTTTGAGATGGAGTTTCGCTCTTGTTACCCAGGCATGATCTCAGCTCACTGCAACCTGTGCCCCCTGGGTTCAAGCAATTTTCCTGCCTCAGCCTCCCAAGTAGCTGGGATTACAGGTGCCCACCATCACACCCGGCTAATTTTTTGTATGTTTAGTAGAGAGAGGGTTTCACCATGTTGGCCAGGCTGATCTCAAACTCCTAATGTCAGGTGATCTACCCACCTTGGCCTCCCAAAGTGCTGGGATTACAGGCATGAGCCACCATGCCTGGCCTAAAATTCTTGATACATTTTCTCAATTATAAACATAATATATGCTGGTTTTGATAGTTCAAATAATACAGATGTATATAAAGAAATGTTAATAATCTGTCTTATACCCCTCTCATCTAAGCCCCTTGAAACAAACTCAGTTAACAGCTTAATATGTAAATATCTTTCATATATTTCTCTCTGCTCATAGAAAAAATGTTTATTAAATATATAGGGGCTTTCCTATTTCTTAAAAAAAGAAACAATCCTATTTACATTTCTCTGCAACATTTTTTCATTTAATATAAGATGGAAATTTTTCCAGGTTGATATACAAGACTGTCAGTTAATATTTTAATAGACACGTAATACTACAAGTATGAATGTATTGTGATTTATTCAACTATTCACCTATTAATAGATATCCAGGTTGGTACCAGATTTTTGGTCACTGCTAATGATGCCATAATAACTGCACAGACACACCCATGCCACACACACCCAGCTTCATGTATTAGTCCTTTCAGTGTTTCAAGATAGATTCCCAATGTGACATTGCTGGATCAAAAGTTGCGCACACTTTGAATTTAATAGATCGTGTTAGGTTACCTTGCAGAAGTCTGCAGCAATTCACAAACACATCAGCAATTCATAAAAGTGTTGCTAATTATTAAAGGACAGGAAATGAAAAAAATTAGCCAGGCATGGTGGTACATGCCTGTAGTCCCAGTGCTTCAGGAGGCTGAGGAGAGAGGATCACTTGAGCTTGAGAGATGGAAGCTGCAGTGAGCCATGATCGTGCCACTGCACTCCAGCTTGGGTGACAAACCGAAACCCTGTCTCAAAAAAAAAAAAAAAAAGAAACAAAAAGCAAAAAAAAGATATACCACTATTATTCATGGTTAAATTGTAAAATGTATATGCAAAAGAATTTATAATACAAATGTACTATTAAAGGAGTTATTATTTTCTGAACTGTGTGCTCCCACCCAACTTGAAAAATTGTTCAGAATCTAAATGAGCTTCAGCACCATCTCCCATCTTCCTTGATGGAGTTAATACTACTATGATTTGTTTTCTTTTCTCTTACACTTCTTCATACATTTTACCATACGTGTATGTAATCTGTGCCTGGTATATCATTTAGTTTTGCACATTTTGAGGTTTTTTTTTTTTTTTTTTTTGAGACGGAGTCTCGCTCTGTGGCCCGGTCTGGAGTGCAGTGGCCGGATCTCAGCTCACTGCAAGCTCCGCCTCCCGGGTTCACGCCATTCTCCTGCCTCAGCCTCCCGAGTAGCTAGGACTACAGGCGCCCGCCACCTCGCCCGGCTAGCTTTTTTTTTTGTATTTTTTAGTAGAGACGGGGTTTCACCGGGTTAGCCAGGATGGTCTCGATCTCCTGACCTCATGATCCGCCCGTCTCGGCCTCCCAAAGTGCTGGGATTACAGGCTTGAGCCACCGCGCCCGGCCCATTTTGAGTTTTATACACATGAAATAATTTTGTTTGCATTCTGTGACTTGCTCATTCTACCTGATGTTATCTTTGTGGTATTCATTCATGCAATGTGTGTAACTATGGTTCATGGGTTTTCACTGTTTCATTATGTATGAATGCAACCTATCTCAAATTGGTGGACATTTGGGATGTTTATATATTTTTGCTATTGCAAACAGTGGCACCACACACATTTTTGCCTATTTCCTGGTACTCATGTCCAAAAAGTTTTCTATGGCAATAGTTCTCAAACTTTTTGGTCTCAGGGACACTTCATACATTTAACAATTATTAAAGACTCCAAAGAGCTTTTGTTTATGTCAGTTTATTAGGTCGGCACAAGTAATTGCGGTTTTTTTGCCATTACCTTTAATTTCAAAAATATTTATTAATTCATATTAATTCATTAAAAACATAACCACATAACATGTGAACATAAATATTTGTAATTTAAAAGCAATCTATATTTTCCAAAATAAAAATACTTAATTCGAAGGGAGGCATTGTTACATGTTTTGTAAATCTTTTAATGTCTGGCTTAATTGAAGACAGCTGGCTTCTGTTATCAGCTTCTGCATCAGTCTTTTATTGTTTTGTTTGAGGTGTAGGGAGAAAATCTGATCTCACACAGATACGAAATTGGAAAAGAGAGTAATGAGGAACATTTGAATAGCCTTTCCAGATAAGTGTGGATATTCTTGTCTGACCAAAACTTGACAAATGGTAACTTCTTAAAGGCTAGATACATTATAGAACTTGAAATCATATGAATGAGTATTTATACTCTTTTATGTTAAAATCCATTGATCTGTCTTGTACTTTGAATGAACATTTTGCCCTTGCTTGATTTCGTAACATCTTATGTTGGTCAAAATATTGGTTAACTAAGTAGTTATGCAAGTCTTCTCAAGGTTGATGTAATTCATTATGCAATATCAAAAACCACATTTATTAATGTTATTACCAATCTCAATAGCAGAGCCAGGACTGGGGGGAGGCAAACGAAGGTGCAGAATTAAGGAGGAACACACTCTGAGGGTCGTTTAAGTACTAACCCTGTGCTTGCGTGACCCTGTAAGTGATGCCTCCTTTAGAATGACCTTCCTCCCCAAGAGTGAAACATCTTTAAATTTTGTGCCTAGGCATCTCTCTTGCTTTACTCCTGGGGCTGGCCCCGCTCAGCAGAAAAGTCTTTAAGAATGGGGAAGCTGTCATGGTCAAAGTGGTACACATTTCCAAAATTATAAAATTTTCTTAAATACTTGAATATTATTGTTGACAACAAATAGTTGTTTACCTTTAAATGACAGGCTCACTTTGTCCATTTTTGAGGAAATGTCTTCCAAATACTCAAGTATGAAGATAATAGTTTGTCTGTGAGTCACACTTTCAAGAAAAAATGGTGTTCTATGAAAAAAAAAAGTGGCTAGTTCAGCTTGCAACTCAAATAATTTCACAAGTATTTTTCCTGGAGATGATCATCATGCTTCTTATTTATACACATGCTAAGAAAGTGTTTTATGCATATTTTCCATCTTGTCACATGACTATTTAAAAAGATCTACTCAAAGGTCAAGTTTAAAAACAATAATATTTACTTCTTCATCAAGGGTATTCTTAAGTGAAATTGCCTTTGGTTTTTAACCTGGTGTGAATACAAGAACTGCTAGTACAATTTCATGCCACAGCAAATGTCAGCATAGTTGTTCCAGGCTAGATGAAGGGATTTTAAAAATTATTTGACACTTTGGGTATTTCATCACAACCGGTCTCTACTTCCTAGCATGCACTTAAAATAAGATGTTCAATGTTTAGTTGGTGCCGATACTGGACAGATACAAGCAAAACAGTCACATTTGTAGATTCATCCATTTATAAGACAAAAGTACAATTTGACAAAGAGTAACTCAGTCTTCATATTTCTAACTGAATCATTAATTCAATGAGTTACTGTTTCAGGAGAAGGTGGCAGTGTCATGAATCAATTTACAACTTTTCATCCAGCAGGCATTCAGCAATTCAACTGTTCCAGGCTTTATTGGTTTTCAGTCATTGTGTGGACTCCAGCTCATGTCCTATGATGACTTTCCCTATAAGATATCTCGGGCTTTTTCATTTCTGGTTCAAAAAGCTTTGGCAAACAATTTTTGGCTTTCAAAGTGTTCCATTTATTTTTCTTTCACTCTGATCGATTGTTCTTAAAATGAGGCTGCAACCAGCCGGGCGCGGTGACTCACACCTGTAATCCCAGCACTTTGGGAGGCCAAGGCGGGCGGATCATGAGGTCAGGAGATCGAGACCATCCTGGCTAACACTGGGAAACTCCATCTCTACTAAAATGCAGAAAATTAGCCGGGTGTGGTGACGGGCGCCTGTAGTCCCAGCTACTGGGGAGGTTGAGGCAGGAGAATGGTGTGAACCTGGGAGGCGGAGCTTGCAGTGAGCCGAGATAGTGCCACTGCATTCCAGCCTGGGTGACAGAGGGAGACTCCATTTCAAAAAAAAATAGGCTGCAACCTAACTTGCACCAAAATAATATTTTAAAATATTCTGTTGCCTAATACATAAAAAGGTAAACAATTATCACCTGTACAGTGGAGAAGGGAAGATAGCTTCATTATATATATTTTTTCTTTTTTATTTATTTATTTATTTTTTGCAGTTTCTCTGTTTCTTTGCTGTAGATACTCTCCTTTCTATGAGTAAGACCAGCTCTCTGATATGACAGTCTCATATTTTTCAGCATTTCAAGTCATAGATGGTGCAAATGTGGATTGAATAAACAAGTCCTTTAATTTCTGTTTTTAAAAAAATGCTTGTAAAATACACATAACGTAAAATTTGCCATCTGAACCATTTTTAAGCATTTGCTTTAGTAGCATTAAGTAAATTCACATTGTTGTGCAACCATCACCACCATCTGTTTTCAGAACTCTTTTCATTTTGCAAAACTGAAACCTGTTAAGCAATAATTTCCCACTCTCCTCCTCCCAGCCCATAGCAAACCAACATTCCACTTTGTCTCTATGAATTTGACTACTGTAGGTATTTCATAAGTGGAATTATACAGTATTTGTGCTTTTGTGACTGGCTTATTTTACTTAGCATAATATCCTTGAGGTTCATCAATGTTATCACACGTGTCAGATCTTTTCTTTTTAAAGCAGAATAGTCTTCCATTGTATGTATATACTGCATTTGTTTGTCCATTTATCTGTCAATGGACATTTTGGTTGCTTCTGTCTTTTGACCATCATGAATAATGTTGCCATGAACGTAGATGTAGAAGTATCTCCTTGAGCTCCTGCTTTCAATTCTTTTTTTTTTTTTTGAGACGGAGTCTTGCTTTGTCACGTAGGCTGGAGTGCAGTGGTACGATCTCTGCTCACTGCCATCTCTGCCTCCCGGGTTCACGCCATTCTCCTGCCTCAGCCTCCCAAGAAGCTGGGACTATGGGCACCTGCCACAACGCCCGGCTAATTTTTTTTGTATTTTTAGTAGAGACGGGGTTTCACTGTGTTAGCCAGGATGGTCTCGATCTCCTGACCTCGTGATCCACCCGCCTTGGCCTCTCAAAGTGCTGGGATTACAGGCGTGAGCCACCGTGCCCAGCCTCCTGCTTTCAGTTCTTTTGGGCATATACCCTGAAGTGGGACTGCTACCTCAAATGGTATTCATATTTTTAGGTTTTTGAGAAACCACCATACTGTTTTCTGTAGTAGCTGCAATAATTTACATTCTCAGCAGCGGTGCGCAGAGATCAGTCTCTTCATACCATTGCCAACATTGGTTCTTTTTTTTTCTTTTTATTTTAATAGTAACCATCCTAATGGATGTGGTGTAGTATCTTATTGTGGTTTTGATTATCATTTTCCTGATGATTGGTGATTTTGAGTGTCCAAGTGCTTGTTGGTCTGTCTACTTTGGAGAAATATCTGTTCAATTCCTTTCAATTGGACAGGTATTGAAATTGACAATTTTAAGTGACAATGAAAACATCACTTTTAAACTGGATTGTTTATTATTGTTGACTAATTTCCCTTTTAAATCCAGTGATCCATTATAAGTATTGTAACATTTGGAAATACTAACACTTTCACATAAAATTAAAACCTATAAAAAAAGCTTTCAACAACAATTTTACATGCTTTTATGAAACAAGACAACAAAATATCCTTATTCTTATTGTGTGTCTGCGTAGGCACTAGAATAATTTTGGAATTTAAAAATAACAATTTATTGGATGATAGAGGATAAAAGGTTTTAGAGATTATAGCAGATATAACTGAAGCTAGATGGTAAGAGTGCAGTAGAATTTTGGGTATGAAATTCAGTTAATCTCTGAAACTCTACACTTTATATCCTGACTGGCTACATTAGAAAAATTAGAGGACACATAAATATCCAAGCACAAATTCCATTAGTTGTGACAGCAGGCATGTTTTTACACATCATGAAGCCACTCAAAACACCAATGTACATTCATGAGAAAATGGCAGTGAAAATATAATATTATTATAAAATAGTTCTGACCTTAAACACCCCCTAAAAGCGACTTAGTGACCTTCAGGTTTCCCTGGAACACATCATGAGAACCACATTTCTTTTTTTTCTTTTTTTTTTTTTGAGATGGAGTCTCACTCCATCACCCAGGCTGGAGGGCAGTGGCACGATCTTGGCTCACTGCAAGTTCCGCCTTCTGGCTTCACGCCATTCTCCTGCCTCAGTCTCCTGAGTAACTGGGACTACAGGTGCCCGTCACCACGCCCGGCTAACTTTTTTTTGTGTTTTTAGTAGAGACAGGGTTTCACCATGTTAGCCAGGATGGTCTTGATCTCCTGACCTTGTGATCTGCCTACCTCGGCCTCGCAAAGTTCGGGATTACAGACATGAGCCACCGCACCTGGCTGAGAACCACTTTTCTAGGTTATCTACCTAGGAATGGAATTTCTTTGTTGTTATGTTATATACTTCTTCAGCATCATTACAAGATGCCAACATTTTTTCCAAAGTTGTTTTACCAATTTATAATCTGAAGAACAGCATAATATTGTTTATAGTTGCTTATATTGCTGTTTTGTGTTATTCTCTGTTAGTCTGAGTCCTCTTAGAAGCATATGTCAAGACAAGATTATAAATTCAAGATATATTGGGTAACATCTGTGAAACATAATGGAGAAGAAACAGGGGAAAGCGGGGAGAACTTCTGCACCATGATGCGGGTCTGGCACCTCAGAAGGAGAATGGGAAGGAAAGAGGATTGAGTAGAAAAAGCCTTAAATGTCAGCACCATTCTAAGAAAGCTTCAGCAAGACTATTGGGTAATCCTTGAGCCAGTGACCATTTAAGAATTCTGCACATCACAGAAATGAACTTGCATTAGTGCCTTCATGGTGCTTTTAATCATCGGCTGGCTGCCACCTGGGAAATTGGCCTTTGTGGATCCAGAGGGTCACCAATTGGCATCATGAGTCATTTATGCTCCGCACAGATGAGATCTGACCATTTCATGGCCTCCAACCCTTGGTCAAGTTGAGGATCAGATTATATGATATTGTCTGTTTGCACTTCATATTCTATACATTTCCTATGCCTTTTCTTTTCCCAGATTTCTATTAGATTGACTTTTTACTTTTAAATTCATAAGGGCTTTGTTTATGTATAAAAACACAAACTCCATATTTTGTCATATATACCACAAATATTTTCTCTCAGCTTACCATTTATCTTTAGATTTTGTATGTGTGATGTATTTTTTTGTTTTATAACTTCTTAGCATTTTGAGCTGTTTAAAAATGTTTCCCCAACTTTTCCCCCAACTCATGCATTATACAAAATATTCTCTTAAAGTTTCTTCTAATGTCTTACAGTTTTGTTTACATTTATATCTGTAATTCATTTGGATTTTTTTTTTTCTTTTTTTTGGTGTATGTATACCCAATAAAGTAGGAGCTTGAATTTGTTTTCTTCTAGCTGGATAGCCAGTATATGAGTATTATTTGTTAAAATATCACTCTTTTCCCATGGTATTGGAATGCCATTTTTATTCTGGTTAAACTGTGATTCCCTAAGAACATGTAATTTTGATATCCTTTAGTACAAATATTATATTGCACTCAGCGCGCTGGAAGAAACAAAAACATTCAGTGCTCTTTCTGAGAAAACAAGATGATACTAGGTTGATACTTGGTGGAAGGATATGCCGATTCAAGTGTTGTACAATAAGATTAAGCTGCAGGCTTACTATAGGGTACGCTGTTCTTTTTTTTTTTTTTTTTTTTTTTTTTAAACACGAGAAACGAAAAGAAGATAAAAGTTCTGCCTCCCAAGTGGTGTCACAAGTGATCGATTCTTAATCGTTTAAATTTGACTATATCGGTTTTTATAAGAAAGAAGGAAGATTGTAGGCCAAAATATATGGGACTGATGAAAGATTCTTGGCTAAGAAAATTTTTAACGTGTTTGCTACTTCAAAAATGTAAATATTCTAATAATTAGTTTATGAAAAATTAGATAACTATAGTAATATATAAATTCCCTCCTTACTGAAACAATGATCTGAGTTCTGATTGTGAGTCTATTATATACTATAAATTCCCTCCTTACTGAAACAATGATCTGAGTTCTGATTGTGAGTCTATTATTTACTAGTCATATAACTTTATGCAAATGTTAGCTTTTTTTTTTTTTTGAGATGGAATCTTGCTCTGTTGTCAGACTGGAGTGCAGTGGCATGGTCTCAACTCACTGCAACCTCCACCTCCCAAGTTCAAGCGATTCTCCTGCCTCAGCCTTCCAAGTGACTGGGACTGTAGATGTGCACCACCACACCCAGTTAATTTTTGTATTTTTAGTAGAGATGGGGTTTCACCATGCTGGCCAGGATGGTCTTGATCTCTTGACCTCGTGATCCACCCACCTTGGCCTCCCAAAGTGCTGGGATTACAGGCGTGAGCCACTGCTCCTGGCCAAATTTTAGCTTTTCTAAAACTCGAATTTGAATAGTCAATTGTGATGAATGTTAATTGTAATGTCATCAATAAAACCTCCCTTTGCTAAATCTTTTGATTGTAAGTGCTTAGATAATATACTTAATCATGCCATTTATAAATTCTTAGACTTCTGAGCCAATAATGAGTTAACTATGTTACCTCTTACATCAATCTGCAGAAGCAAGTAAATGCTGACAACACTACCTACCCAATACTAATTTTGGATATTAGTCTCTAAATGTTTTCCCCAAATTTTGGCTGTTACTGGAGAAGCAATTGTCTCACAAGTGGAATGATCACTCTTGAAAGCAATGCACACTTAATTAACTGAGTATGAAGGAGCAACCTTTTCAAAGAAATCCCTAGGGATGGGTTATTTTCCTAACAAGTAGAGATCAGGTAATGGTGGTTTCTCAACTGACTGGGAGACACTTGGCCAAACGAAAACTTGGAAGTTGCGGTTTGCAAGGGTGTGTGCAAATCTCAGCATAATAGATCCTCATCTGGGTATCTGAACATAGCACAACTACCAATATAATTGTTTGGTGGGTGAAAATACAAAGATATATATCTTAGCAACAAACAGGAGCTCGGGGAAAATCAGGCTAAACCCTGAAATGGCACAACCCTGAATGTTGATGTCATTCCTAAAAAACGTTTTAGTATTCTCTTTAAAGCTACACACAAATGCTGCCTGAAAGTTTCATGAATGCAACTCTCTCTCATGTGTTCCTGGCCTGTTATTGAACTAATGCCACAGCTTAGGAGCCTAAGTACCTTTGAATGTTTGAAGAAAATAGGGATTTTCTAGTATTAGAAAGGAGAACTTAGCCCTTTGAAAGTGGTAATGACTATCATTTCAAACTTAATTATTTCCATGCTTTATTCACTGTTAATTTTCAATCCAAACCATGCCATGGTAAATGGAGAACAAAATTCAAAATCAGACTCTTTTTTTTTTTTAGGGCTATGTGTTTTGGGGATCTAGCACAAAGTGATATTTACATGTTGTATTATGCCGGTGACATACATTGTCTCACAGGGATCATTTTTCCTGGCTATTCTTTGCATTTTTGGTGTTTCTTATAAAATTTTTCAAGTAAAGATCATTTATGTATGGAAACTTGACTTTGTTTACATAGCCGCCTCAATTTTAGGTAGAGTAAATGTATATTTCTGCCAATCAAAACATTCTCTTCTCATCACTTAAATACTTCTCAATTTTCTATAAGCAGCTTCATATGTACCCCTACTTTGTGATTTAGCAAAATTTGCACATAGCAATTAGACCTGACAGGCCATATTTATATAATAAAGTGTTACTTAGCACTTACAATAATATCAGAGAGTAGGAGAGAGGAGTGTTAAACTAACCTCTGAAAAAATGGGGTTGGCAAAATATTTGGAAATTTTATTGTTAATATATTTGGCTGATTCAATATTTGTAATAGAGGTTCCATTTGAGCTCCTATTTTTCCTGCACTTTAAGGAAAGCACAAAGAACTCCAGGCATTCTCACCTCTGTTGGAATTTTATTGAGAGGACTCCCTGAAGTCAGGAAGGGTCAATGCCCCGTGTTCTGTATCATTCAGAGGACTATGCACAGAGATTAGCCAATATGTTTTCTCCTTTACTCCATATCTGCTTTCAATCACCACCTCTGTTTTTAACATGGAAAATTTTTTGTCTGACCTTGGAAAAGAAGACTGACTCAAGTGTGGACAGTCGTTCTTCCACAGGTTTATTAATCCCAGACTAGAGAGTATTCTGGGCCCTGAGGTTATATGTTATATGAAGTTATATGCCCATGAGGTTATATGTTGTAACTGACATAAAGAAGGGCTTTCTATCTCTTGTCCTAAGGCTTTTTTCTCTTAGTGAAGTACCCCTTCCAAAGGAGATATAATTCTGAATCCTCTAAAGCCTTGCAAAATAATATGTTTCTACTAAAGTATTTTTTAAAGATTCTGCAAAGGGACAGAATTACATCTCACAGCACCAAGTAAAGTAAAACTTCCTAAAAATTTGTATTACATTGTTGTCTCCTTAAAGGTTCATTGTCTTAGAGGTAGCTTGTTAGCTCTTTTCCATATCTTTCTCAAAACTCTGGCTAGTACATAGTCTCTGTTGATTCTCTTTGTAGATTTTTCCTTCCTGGGGTGGCTTAATGACCTTTGCTATGTGTATTACTCTGCATATCTACTCCCTGCTTCTAGTGGCTTCAATTCTGCAGCTCTACCCATTGCTACAGTTATTAAAACAGAGGCCCCAGCCCTGTCCTGTCGCGTGTCAAACAACAAAGAATATTTTTTTCTTGGTAGCAGAAAGTGGGCAAATGATCTATATTAATAGTTTTGTCCTTGTCATATATGTTGCTGGATATGTGTGTGTGTGTGTGTGTGTGTGTGTGTGTATATATATATATATATATGGTGAAGCCCACAGTAGATGCCTCCTGGAAGATGACCTCTTATGTACTCAATATAGCCCAGCAGATCAGGAATGAACCAACACTAGGAAAGTTAATACCTGAAGTTTACCATTCATGATCAGAAGTTATACAGAAGTATAGCAAGTTAACAGAAAACTCTGATATTATCTGGAAACACTTAAATCTATACCAGATTTTCAGATGTATAATGAAAGTATTAAAATTTGGGAGAAACCAGAGAAAAATGTACACTTTAGGTAAAAATGAGGCAATAATTGGAATTTTGCACTTGGCTTCATTGGCTGCCAACACTCTGAATGGTGCACAATGAAATCTATAAAATGTGTTGCCAAATCTCTGGTCAGTTAAAACTGCTTCGTTTCATTCTTCTCTGGTATAAATGTCTTAATTTTGGTCATGTGATGTTATTTGTCTCATCTGGTTTCTTGGAGACTGAAGGTCTCTTCTTAACTGTAGTAATAAACAGAGGAGGCAGCAAAGACACTGGGGGAAATGATCCAGCAGCAACACCCACTGAGGTCACCGTGGAGGTGATGACTGGCCACTGGAAGCCCCACTAAACATTCGAGAATACAGAATGTGGAGCTGTTTTAAGGTTGAAAACTAACTGGCAGACTGGCTGGGAAGGAAGTGTATGTGATGCGGTAGAGGGTGCTTTGGAATCACATGGGACAGTGCGGCCTTAGGCAAATTTTACCAGTCCTCTCTGAGCTAGTTTCTTCCTTATTTTATTTTTAAGAGAGAGAATTTTGCTCTGTCACGCAGGTTGGAGTTCAGTGGCACAATTGTAGGTCACTGCAGTCTTAAACTCCTGGTCTCAAGCAATCCTACTGCCACAGCCTCCTAAGTAGTTAGGTCTACAGGCGCACAACACAATGCCTGGCTAATTTTTAGAATAATGTTTTTGTAGAGACAGGGTCTTGCTATGTTGCCCAGGCTGGCCTGGAACTCTTGGCCTCAAGTGATTCTCCCACCTTGGCCTCCCAAAGTGCTGGGATTACAGGCATGAGCCACTGTGCCTGGCCCAGTTTCCTCCTCTCTAAACTTGGAATTTTAATGTCAAAGCTCCTCTGCCTGTGAACTTGCAGTTGAACACATTTGATTGCTTCTAAGATGTCCCCACTTTCCCCCCTCATTTTAACATCTCTGAAATGGAATGTGTTTTAGAGTCAATAGTTGCCTACAATAAGTGTTGTTTCAATGCATTTATCATTGCCTGTATGTGTGTAAACATCGAAACTGTAAAATTGCTCAAGGAGGCTTGGAAGAAAATTGTAAGTGTAGAGAACAGTGGAACATTCTTTTAACCTTTAGAAACTGAATGATGATAGAGAGGGGGTGAAGGGGTAATGAATCAGATATGTGTAGCAGTATCTCCAAAGCTGTAGTCAAAGCCAGCTACCTCTACATAATTGCAAAGCATACTTAAGAACTCAGAACCTGTGGTTTGATTCTTTCATGGGGTCTTTTAAGAAATGCATCACCAACACTGTTGATGTACAGAGGACAGTATTGCATTGAAAAACATGGACAACAACAGTTCTTAGAGAGTAATTCAGAAAACTCAGCCTCTGAATGTGCAGCAGGTTTAGGACACTTTAACCAATCTATTTCACTTATATTGTCTGTATGTGTGCAGAAGAGTGATATACGGTTTAAAAAGGCTAAAACTGAAGGAGCTTTTTCAGTAAGTGTAAGATGAACATTGCAAGTGACGAGAAAGTGTGTTTCTATTTAATTAGAAATACTTTTTGCTTTTTTATTCTTAAAATATTCCTATTTTAAGAATGTCTTAATAGCAAGTGTCTTAAAATTTTAAAGTGTCTTAATAACAAGTTGCCTTAGATTCAGCAAATTGCAGTATATCAATCCAAATCTTCCTGTTAAAGCCAAAGCTTGTTAGCGCTGCCGAATATCAAGAGATGATGTTGGTGGACACTTGTAGAATGACTCTCTTGGTTCCATATCCAAAAGAGATCGGAAAATACACTGTGGAACCTGTTCATAATTAGAAGAGCTTTGTAGCTTCTTCATAGGGTTAATATGAGAATTACAAGCAATTTGTAAAAAGATTCTTCTGTAGTTTCTGTACAAAATATATTGTCAACAAATGATAGTCACTGCTATTAATAATAAAAGGCTTATATTTATATGTGTATAAGCAAGACAAAGCAACTTGGGTGAATAAACCAATTATACACTTCTGTGATTCACATTTAGTTGTAGGATGGTAAAGTGATTTACCCAAACCATATGGTTTGCTATGCTAGAACCAGGACTAGTATTGAATTCTGTCTCTTTTTTTAAAAAATGAATTTTATGGCCGGGCACGGTGGCTCAAGCCTGTAATCCCAGCACTTTGGGAGGCCGAGACGGGAGGATCATGAGGTCAGGAGATTGAGACCATCCTGGCTAACACGGTCTCGGGGGGTTTAGTAGAAACCCCGTCTCTACTAAAAAATACAAAAAAACTAGCTGGACGAGGTGGCAGGCGCCCATAGTCCCAGCTACTCGGGAGGCTGAGGCAGGAGAATGGCGTAAACCCAGGAGGAGGAGCTTTCAGTGAGCTGAGATGCGGCCACTGCCCTACACCCTGGGCGATAAAGCGAGACTCCGTCTCAAAAAAAAGAAAAAATTGAATTTTATTGTGTATATTGAAGGTAAACAGCATGATATTTTGGGATACATATAGATAGCAAAAAGGTTACTGTAGTAAGGCAAATTAACATATCCACAATGTCACATAGTTCTCCTCTTTTGGTTTTTGTGGCAGGAACAACTAAAATCCAATTTAGCATAAATCTCAAATGTAGCATAATTTTATTACCTGTAGTCCTCATGTTGTACATTAGATGTCCAGACTTGCTCATCCTACATGTCTATTACTTTGTAACCTCAGACTTACATCTCCCCATTTCCTCCCCACCCACCCTCTGTTCCTGTTCTCTATCTCTGTATATTTGATGATTTTTTTTTTAAGATTCCACATATAAGTGAGATCATGTAATATTTTTCTTTCTGCATATGGCTTATTTCACTTAGCCATGTTCTTCAGACTCATCCATGTTCTGGCAAATGGCAAGCTCTCATTCTTTTTAAGGGCTAGGTAATATTCCATTAAATATGTATACGTATGTGTGTGTGTGTGTATACTTAGGTATATCGCGGTGTCAGTTTTTTCCCCATCTGTCTGTTGACAGACACTTAGGTTATTTCCATCTTGGCTGTTGTGAATAATATTGCAATGAACTTGGGGATGTGGATATCTTTACAAGGTAGTGACTTCATTTCCTTTGGGTATATGCCCAGAAAAGGGATTGCAGGATCCTATGGTAGTACTACTTGTAATTTCTTTCAAAACCTTCTTACTGCTTTCTACAATAGCTATACTGATCTACCTCCACACCAACAATGTTAAGTGTTCCCTTCTCTCCATACCCTCAACAACATTTGTTATCTTTTGACTTTTTGATAATAGCCATCTTAACTGGTATGAGGTGGTATCCCACAGTGTTTTTGATTTGCATTTCCCAGATGATTAATGATCTTGAGTGCCTTTTCTTATAACTGTTGGACATTTTTGTCTTCTTTGGAGAAATATCTATTTAGCTCTTTTGCTCCTTTTTAAATTGAGTTACTTTTTTTTCTACAATTGAGTTATATGAGTTCTTTATAAATTTTGGATATTAACCCCTTGTCAGATATACACGGTTTGCAAATACGTTATCCTAATCCATAGGCTGCCATTTCATTTCACTGTTTCCTTTGCTGTGCAGAAGCTCTTAGTTTGAGTTCTCTTGATTCCATTTATTTTCATGTTTGTTCATTTGCTGAGTGTCTACTATCTGCAGGCTACCTCACTGGGTCTGTGGATGATACGAAAATGTCTACAGTGTAGTCACGCTTCATGTGCATTTACCTTACCCCAGTTCAACTAAAGCCCTGGGAAATGTGGGAGAGAACACAGGGAACAATTTAAACAGAGCAGCTAGTTCTGCCCACCTTCCTACCAATAAGCACAGGTCCAGAGTGAGTGTGGGATGGGAGCTGTGAATATTTCTTTCCCTCAGTAGTCTCAGTTCTTAAGCGCTTTTCATGATGTGACCATCTCACCTCACTGCAGATGATCACCATATTTAAACATACACATTTTTCACACAAGATAGCCCTCAAACACAACTACCCCACTGAGTCTTCAACATGAAGACAACAATCTGTTCTAATGCAAGAAGAACAGCCAACTACTTTGGACTTACCAAGAGATATAAATTAAGTGCACTTTTGTTTGCTTGCTAGTATGCTTGCATATATAGTTTATATAGTGCTTCATAGGCCAAGATATTTGAGAAATTTGCAAAGGTAACCTTGAATGTATTTTTAATATCTCAGAACTTGAAGTGAAGGAAGAATACAATAATGGGTTTGTGGATAGGGAATTGGCAAGATGGACCAGAGAGGTGAAAGACTGAAGCAGGGGGACCAGTTAGGAAACTCTCACAATACTTCACACAAATGACACCAGGAGCTTCAACCAGGACAGTGGCAAGGGAACAATGGAGAAGATATGAAGAAGGCAGAAACAACCAGTAGGCAATGACTAGCAATGGAACCGTCTAGAGAAGGAGGGGTTAAAGCTTACTTTGAGTTTTGTAGTCTGGTGAATGAGGACAATGATTAGGATGAAAATGACAGCAGCCACAGGGATCATACAACATGGATCATTTTATCAGTGTGAGGGAAGGTTGGGCAACCCAAATTATGGGGTCGGTTTTGGATATATTGATTTGGAAGTATTTGAGTGACATCCTGGTGAAGCTGTCCAGCAGGCAGAAAATATGAGACTTGTATTTGGGAGGATTTAGGGCTCCATATTTTGATCTAATGAAAATATAACATGCCTTTACTAGGCCGAGATATATAAAATGAGATCGTATTGAATTTTCATGTCCCAAATTATACTGGCTCCAGCCCCACTGACTCACCGCCCAACCACAGCTCCACTTTGTCTTGTTCTTTGTTCCCCAGAAAGTAAAGCCTGAGGCAAAACCTTGTGAGGACTTATTTGTTAGGGACCACAACCCCAGGTAACAGAAGTGAGACGATGGGGGCGTGAGGCCGCAAAGGTGAGGAGACACTGCGAGGGTGCGCTACTGAGCTTGCCACCCTTTGGAGGGAGACTGATACCAGATCTTCTAAGAATCCATATAAAAATCAGTTCCCAGGAGAATGCACTGCCAGGAATTAGGATGAATCTATTCCCTGGCTCCATTTCACATAGGTCAAAGGTTTGCACTATGAGATATCTTCCTTTTACTTACAGGTGACACGTGCACAGGTACTGCAGGGTCCCACAGCTTCTAAAGCCCCGTGTCAATAAGGAAGCTCTGGGGCAGAAGGCAACATGTGGCAGATGTGGCGTGGGGTGAGGGACTCTTGCGTTTCACTCACAGACTCATGGCTGGTCACCACAGCAATGTCTGGGTGGGAACAAGAACAAGTTGCTGAAGGCTATGAACATTGGGAAGGTCAAGCTTACCTGAGGGGTGAATCTCCAACTTCAATGTGTCCTGGTAAATTCTGAGTCCCCAAAAGGATGTCTGCTATGGGGCCACAAAGCAGCTTTCCCACTTCATCTGGCTTGCTCCCTCCAGTGCGGCTTCCCCAGCTGCTGCTGCTGTCCTGCCTGGGTTGAGCAAGGAGACAGCACTGCCTCTGCTGATGGCAGTTCCCAGGAAACAGAGATTTTCTGACGCTGCCACAGTCTTCTCTTTGGGGTACCAGAATTGTTCTGGGTCAATGTGGAGGATGGACAACAAGGCAGGGGAGAAGAAGTCAACCTCTAACCTCCCACCACATTTTGTCACCAGCCCCTGAAAACTTTGCTCTCACTGGCTCCATGAAGTCCCCCAGGGAAGCCTATTCTTTTCTTTTCTTTTGTTTTCTTTTCTCTCCTTTTTCTTTCTTTTTTATTTTTTGAAACAGAGTCTCGCTCTGCCACCCAGGCTGAGTGCAGTGGCATGATCTTGGCTTGCTGCAACCTCCACTTCCCAGGCTCAAATGATTCTCCTACCTCAGCTTCTTGAGTAGCTGGGACTACAGGTGTGCGCCACGATATCTTGCTAATTTTTGTATTTTTGGTAGAGATGGGGTTTTACCCTCTTGGCCAGGATGGTCTCGAACTTCTGGCCTTAGCTGATCTGCCTGCCTTGGCCTCCCAAAGTGCTGGGATTACAGGTGTGAGCCACTGCACCTGGCCAGAAAGCTTATTTTCTTTTTTTTTTTTTTGAGACGGAGTCTCACTCTGTTGCCCGGGCTGGAGTGCAGTGGCCGGATCTCAGCTCACTGCAAGCTCCGCCTCCCGGGTTTAGGCCATTCTCCTGCCTCAGCCTCCTGAGTAGCTGGGACTACAGGCGCCCGCCACCTCACCCAGCTAGTTTTTATGTAGTTTTTTTTTTTAGTAGAGACGGGGTTTCACCGTGTTAGCCAGGATGGTCTCGATCTCCTGACCTCGTGATCCGCCCGTCTCGGCCTCCCAAAGTGCTGGGATTACAGGCTTGAGCCACCGTGCCTGGCCCAGAAAGCTTATTTTTCTTTCTGTTTCTTTTCTTTTCTTCTTCTTCTTCTTTTTTTTTTTTTTAAATGGAGTCTTGAAAATCTGTCTCCCAGGTTAGAGTGCAGTGGTACAATCTTGGCTCACTGCAACCTCTGCCTCCTGGGTTTAAGCAATTCTCATACCTCAGCCTCCCAAGTAGCTAGCGGGGATTACAGGTGCCCACCACCACACCTTGCTAATTTTTGTTTTTTTAGTAGAGACAGGGTTTCACCATATTGGCCAGGCTGGTCTTGAACTCCTGACCTCGGGTGATCTGCCTGCCTCAGCATCCCATAGTGTTGGAATTAGAGGCATGAGCCACTCCACTCGGCCTTGAAAAGCTTATTTTTCAATGAATCCCTTCCATTTCTCATCTTCTTCAAACCACCCCCCTCCCTCTACATGTCTATACACAGGATTCCTGCAGGTGAGCTAGCAGAGAAGCCGATTATGAGAAGCAGAAGATGCCTGTTAGGGAGCCCCAGTGAGGTGCTGTGGTTGTACCAGTGTGAACCTGGTCGACATCTGTGAGCACATGGTCATCACAGCATTGGCTGGAGGAGAGAGTGGAGTTGAGAGGATCTGAGGGGGACACAAAAGAGGTGCCTGACCCAGTGAAGTTTCCCCAATGGAGCAGGGAAGAGAGATGAGGCCCAAGACCTGCGAACACTTGGGAGGCTGAAGAAAGACCAAAGGGGCTGAGAAGAGACCAATGAAAAGGCATGAGAGAGGCAGGAGGAAAATACTACAGTAGTAAATATAACCGCTAAAGGCGTAACAGCAACTCTAGCAGTAGTGGGGATAGTCATAGCAGTGAGCACTGTATAAATGTGGGCTCTGCGGCAGGCACTGTTCTAAGGTCTTTATATATATTAACTCGTTTAATACAGCTGTCTGAGGTGGGCACAGTTATTCTCCCCAGATGCACATGGAGTCACCAAGTTACTGAGACATTAAAGTTCACAACTCATGATTTGAGTCCAGAGCCCGTACTCCTAACCACATCACCCTGTGGACCCAAAGAATATAAGGTACCCCCGAGGCAAGGGAGGATGAGATTCACAAGGAGGGAACAGGCAAGGGGACCTCTGCTTCCTAGGGAGAGAATGAACACTAAAGAAAGGAGGAAAGGTCATGTGATGTGTGAACAAGAGGAAGTGAGTCACTTTGGAAAATGTAGTGTGAGCTGGGTGGTGAGAACTCAGACTGCAAAGGGTTGAGGACAATGTGGAGCCCAGGTCAAATTTTGAAGTCCTTTGCTAGTGAAGGGAAGTCAGTGTCCTATTTTAGTGTAACACTCTCAAGTCCTGGTTTCCTAATGGAAGAGAGGGATCCAGTATCTGGGGAAGGAGAGTGTCATCAGCAGGACCTTAAATGTCACTATGCTTGAGTTGGCACAGTTCTCTGAGGGCCAGAAAATGCCCTCAGGTGATGTCTCTCATGCTAAATGCCATTTAAAAAAGTGAAGAAGCAACACAGGGCTCATTAGAGACTGAGGAAGCCTTTGGAGACAGGAATAATGAGCATATTTTTACTCTCATTCTTTGCCATTTCTGGTTTGCCACAAAATGGCAGAAAGGGACACGCTTTCTTGCCAACTTTCTACTTTCCCTCCTCCTGCCTCATTATCTGGGCCCAGTCATTATACTACATTTTCTGTGTGTTTGGATAGAAAAGCCAGCTCTTCAAACCATAACATTGGCAGCAATTTTCTTCCTACAGTTTGTAAAAATTAAATCACAAATCAAAAGAATATGAGCCAAACATGCCACAGCCATTTGGAGTTACATAAAAGGGAAGCCATCAACACCTCCCTATCTTGGCTGATGAATGTATCTGATATTTCAGACTTATTTCTTGGTTCTTTCATGACCACAAGACCAAAACTAATCAGTCCAATTAGACAAACTTCCAGATTATAGCTCTGAAGTCAACTCAACGAGTAACATATCCAACAATATAATTTGCCAAGTATAATTTGCAGGATGCAGGGGTGGGGTGGGGTCAGGGGGAGGCGGTTCCTGATTTATCACAGCAGCTAAAGCCATTTTCCAGTCTGAATACAAAATAGACAAAGAATGAAAAAGTTAGATTGGGGCACTGAAACTACTGATCATCATGTTTTCTCGATATTAAAAAAAAAAAAGAAAAAGAGAAAGGAAAAGAAAAGCTGAGGTTAAAACACTATCAGTAAAAGCGCCTCAAAACAGTTACAAAAATACGTAAAACGCATTCCAAAGGAATTAAATGGGCTAAAAAAAAAAAAAATCAAACTGCAAAAGAACTAGAAGAGTATATAGATATTTTTCTGATTATAATGGTAGGATGATCTTTCTTAGCATGCAAAGAAAAAAAAGCCCACGAAGATTAAGAGATTTCACCACATGAATATTTAGTTTTCTGTACCCCACAAAACCACCATAAACAAAATCAGGCCTAAGACAAATATTTGTACCATATATGCTAGAAAAATGAGTTATATTCTCAGCTTTATTTTTAACTGATTTTATTGGGATATAATTTACCACACCATTCACGCATTTAAAATGGACAGTTAATGGTTTTTAGATATTCACAGAATTGTTCAAACATTACCACAATTAAGTGTATAATATTTTTGTCACTTCAAAAAGAAACTTTTGTACCCACTAAAAGTCACTCCCCATTTTCTCCCAACCCCCTAGCCCTGGGGAGTTTCTACTTTCCATCTCTATGTATTTGCCTAGTGAGGATATTTTATATAAATGGAATCATACAAAAAATGCTCTTTTGTGCCTGGCTTCTTTGACACTAGGAGGGAATATACAACTTTCCTGTAGAGTAATTTAGGCATATTCATAGTTTCACAATTATTTACAGTGGTTATCCAATAATTCTTATTTCAGCAATTTGTCTTAAGGAAACAACAAGAGATGTACACAATAATTTATGTACAAAGAGGTGAATAAAGCATTATTTGTAATAGAGAAAAATGGAAAGAATTCAAATGCTCAACAACAGCAAAACAGATATATCCATAGCCATACAATGGAATGCTACACCGTCATAGATAATTAATTGCTACAAATATGCAAGGTCATAGGAATATGCTCATAATATATTATTAAGTCTGTCTGTCTACCTATTTGTCCATTCATCCTCAATATTTTATTGCTGGATAAGGAAATGTAAATCTGAGTGATTTGTTCTCTTCTTTATACCCCTTTGTTTTCTCCAATTTTAAATTTTAATTGACATGTATTACTTTTATAACAAAAAGCCATAGAATCATTAGAACAACTCACTGAATTTTAGAATCACCTCATCTAGCTCATTGTCTAACACTTTGGCATTCCTTATATCAGTTAGATTCTCTAACTGATGGAAAACAGTTACATTATAGAAAGGCATGCAACTCAAACTGGCTTAAGCAAAAAAAGAGGATTGATTGTCATGACTGAAAAATTAACGGGCAGTAATGGTTTCAGGCATAGCTGGATCCAGAGGCTAAAACGTATCATCAGGAATCAATCTTCCTCTTTTAGCTCTTTGTTTTTGTTTTCCTCTATTTGGTTTTATTCTTAGATGGGCCGTTTTTTTTAGGGTTTTTCCTAGTAGCTTAGAAACTGCATAAGGGGGGAAAAATTTTTCCTTTAATAATTTCAGCAAAAGTCTCAGAATTTAATCTGACTGGACTAACTTGGGTCATGTGCTTATCCTGGAATCATTACTGTGGCCAAGTGGATAAGATGACCTGAATAACTCTCCATCCCGAAATTATCTGTTAATTCCTTTAGCCAGGGAACACTTTCACCTTAACTTCATGAACAGAGAGAGGTGAAAGAACAGTTCTTCAAAAGAAAATCAGCATGCTATTGCCAGAAAAGAGAATGAGTGCTTTGCAGCCAAAAAAAAAAAAAAGTCTTTAATTTCCCTGATCTGTAATACATGGTCTCCCTACATCTCCAGTATCTGAAGCAGTTAGCTCCATTGAGTTCACCTGGGTTCATTTGAGTTCTTCCTTACACTAACCCAATACCTACCTTCTGCTAAGTCCACCTGATATGGTTTGGTTCTGTGTCCCCACCCAAATCTCATCTCAAATTGCAATCCCCATGTGTCAAGGGAGGGATCTGGTGGGAGGTGATTGGACCATGGGGGTGGTTCTCCCATGCTGTTCTCATGATAGTGAGTGAGTTCTCATGAGATCTGATGGTTTAAAAGTGTGTGCCTTTCTTTGCTGTCTCTCTCCTGCTTTAAAAGTGTGTGCCTTTATTTAGTCTCTCTCTCCTGCTGTCATTAAGATGTGCCTTGCTTTCCCTTTGCCTTCTGCCATGATTGTAAGTTTCCTGAGGCCTTCCCAGCCATGCAGCACTGTGGGTCAATTAAACCTCTTTTCTTCATAAATTACCCAGTCTCAGGCAGTTCTTCTTAGCAATGTGAAAACGGACAAATACACCATCCTCTACCACTCTCAGTAATTTCTTTGGTCCATATGAATAAAAAAAGATGTATCTACCATCTCTTCTTGGAAATTAAACTGACAGTGGTTTTGTTTGGCTTACACCCACCTCCAGGAGCTGATTACCACTCCTTAATAAATCTTCTCTACTCCTAGTGAAGCTTCTCTAGTCTAAAACAGACAGCCCTGTTGTGAAGTGGCCTGAGGCCCTGACCCTGCCCACAGTTGGAGGGAGATAAGAATGGGGAGCCCGTGAGAGGATATAGTGTGGGAGTGGGATGAAGGTTTTGCATCTTGGGAAAGGAGGAAGTCTGCAGCCCGAGCTAAAGGCAGAGCAGGATCCTGGCCATTCTAGCTCAGGTTCTGGAAGAAATAGCCAGCAACATCTTCAGCAGGTGGAGGGGAAATGACAAGAAAAAGAAGCAAGCAGTGTCTGTGACCACCTCCCATCCCAATTCGTTGTTACTCAAAGTATCATCTTCAGCCCAGCAGATGTCACCGTGAACCTCTAATCAAAAAAGGAATTTGTTTCTGAAAATCTTTAATAATGAACATTCCCATAAGCCTTTATTTATGCTTATGAATAAGTGCTATTTATTGATAAATGCCAATTAAGTATTATTAAAATGTAGTAAGAGAATGAGTTATTAAGGAAAAATATCCCACATTATTTTCATTTGTTTGTTTTATTTTATTTTTTGGTTTGGGGTTTTGTGTTATTTTGGGATTTTTTTCCCCCAGCTGTAGACTAACCCAAGAAGAATAAAGCATCTGCTTCCCTGACATGCTGCTCCCCAAAAAACAGACTGCCAATATGATTCCAAGGTTCTTAGCACACTGTATATTACCTCACTCCTCTTATACGTAAGTAGAAGTTCAGGGCCATTGAAGGGATTAATAAAGGCTGTTGGGAGTTGGAAAAGTCAGAATGGATTGAACAAAAGTGAGAAGGCAGAGGCTGAGAAAGAGACAGTCTCGGGGATTTGTGAGCCCAGCTCAGGTTAAATTTGTTTACTGATGAGATGCCTGCATGGTGAACTTCATGAGACTGGAAAGCATGGCTGCCTAGGAGCTACATGAGACTGGGGGTCTGTGTCAGACTTGAAGGACTGGAGACACCTGCCTTCATTCAAAATGGACTAGGCTGCCTTAGACAGTGTACATCTCAGCAGTGACAATGATGGGTGAACCCATTTGAATGAGTTCAAAGACTCTCATTGGACCCTATGAGTAGAGTGAGCCTGATCTCCTGTAATGATATTGGGCATCTCATCAACCTGGAAAGTAGGGACTTAGAGGTCTCCACTTTAGAAGTGATATGAGTTTTCTTGCATAGAGTGCTGTGCCTTGGATTCACATCATCCTGTTTGGCAGTCATAAATCAAAATTATCAGTGTTTGCTGAAGACTAGTTTGGCATTTTACTTATAAGTTTAGTGGACACACAATAATTTGGTTTTTACTCAGTGAGATACTAGGAATTCCTGCCAGCATCATCAGTTTTGACTGGAGTTTTCCATGGTTTTCAACTACAAATATTCTAGGTTTTTAGTTACAAGTTATTAATAGTTTTGCTTCATCTTTATCATTTTAATTTGTTGTGGTTTGCCCAGTTAACCTGTGATAGTATATATTTTCATCAACAGAGTTTTACCCTATGACTTCCTGATATATAAATAGATTTTTAGACATCTGTTGATAGCTTGAATATCATTCAGTCCCTACTGTTCATATAATCAATGGCACCCCCCCCATCAGCTTCTAAAGTGGTATTTTATTCTAATCATCATTATTTTTCTGCTAGAAACTTGGAATGAGTGGGGAAGTGAACTAAGGGGTTCTCTGCTTAGCTAGTGGGCCTTGATCATAGTTTGGCAATTTCTACTCGCAGGTGATAACATCCCTGTAGCCTCTGAGGCCCATGGCTTCCTCCCCACTCATTCTTTCCCTTGCTTTTTATCTTTGGAAATTCTAAGAACAAGAGATGAAATCCTAGTTTATCAGTTTCAATGTTGGAACCATATATTTTGTAGTTGTCATATGAAGATACAAAGAGGTATTTGATGATTTAGATACACTAAAAAAGAGTCTTGATGTGTCGGCAGCAAAAATACAGTAAACTAAACTACCTTTGATGATAATTTATGTAAGATTTCATTTTTTCCTTGCAAGTAAGCTGTTTTCTAGTTTTGATGTTAAATTAGATTTTGGGGTAGTGTTTTAAAACTAGGAAAAGACTTCCTAATACTTAAACATTCAGAAACTAGTGTCATCAATGTCATTGTGCCCACCACTCACAATAAATAAATGTTAACATTTTATAATATTCCCTTTATGTATATTTGTAAAACTGAAATATTACTGATCCAGCTGGAGCTTCATTGTACCTGGTCCTATTTTCCTCCTTCTCCAGAGACAACTGTGCTCATGATTTTGGTATGTATCTAACTTCTAGTATATGCTTCCATACTTTGACTAAACAGGTGTGTATCCCCAAACAAGTGTTGCTATTGTATGTTTTTAAACTTACTTAAATGGCACCGTAATGTATACATCAGTCAGTAACTTTGAGTTTTCATTTAGTATTATGATTTTGAGATTTATCTTTACATATCGATCTAATTGTTCATTTCATCTAGTTCACTCATTCTAGGAGACAAAGACACATGTAGAGTATTTCTTTAAATAAACATTCTCCTATGGATGGGCCAATTAAAATATACAGTATTCTATAAGTTGTCAGCTTAGCTATTGTCTTTTGCTGGAAGTTTTTTCTATTGCTGCCTTTCTTGCACCATTAGAGTATGGTAGAGGCCCTTCTTCCTGGTCCCCTGTGCTCATGTATATTATAGACTCCATCACATATTGTTGAAGAATGTCCTCTTTTGCCTTAGACTGTGGACTCATCAACATTAACGACCTGTAATTGTTCATAATGTTCACGGTGTAGCCCTCAGGTCAGTGCTGTGTGCAGGAGACATGGTTGGTACATTTTGATGAACAGGTGAATGGATGATTCTGTGCCATGGAGTAAGCTATGTCAGTGATTTATTGATGTAGCTTAAAATCAAAGTCCCAAGTAAGTTGTTGTTCTTCTTCTTCTCCTTCTCCTTCTCTCTTTTTTTGAGACAGAGTCTCTCTCTGTCACCCAGGCTGGAGTGCAGTGGCGCGATCTCAGCTCACTGCAACCTCCACCTCCTGGGTTCAAGTGATTCTCCTGCTTCAGCCTCCTGAGTAGCTGGGACTACAGGTGCCCGCCACCATGCCCGGCTAATTTTGTATTTTAGTAGAGACGGGGTTTCACCATGTTGGCCAGGATGGTCTCAATCTCTTGACCTCGTGATCTGCCCAGCTCAGCCTCCCAAAGTGCTGGGATTACAGGAATGAGCCACTGTGCGCCGCCTAATTTTTATTGTTATTTTTTTATCTTACTTTAAGTTCTGGGATAACCTGTGTAGAACATGCAGGTTTGTTACATAGGTATATGTGTACCACAGTGGTTTGCTGCACCTACTGACCTGTCCTCTCAGTTCCCTTTCCTTACCCCAACCCCCAAGAGGGCCTGGTGTGTGTTGTTCTCCTCCCTGTGTCCATGTGTTCTCATTGTTCAACTTCCACTTATAAGTGAGAATATGTGGTGTTTGGTTTTCTCTTCTTGTGTTTGTTGAGGATGATGGCTTCCAGCTTCATCCGTGTCCCTGCAAAGGACGTGAACTCATTCCTTTTTATGGCTGCATAATATTCCATGGTATATATGTACCACATTTTCTTTATCCACTCTATCATTGATGGACATTTGGGTTGGTCCCAGGACTTTGCTATTGTAAAGAGTGCTGCAGTGAGCATACGTGTGCATGTGTTTTTATAGTAGGATGATTTATATTCCTTTGTGTATATACCCAGTAATGGGATTGCTGGGTCAAATGGTAGTTCTGGTTACAGATCCTTCAGGAATCACCATACTGTCTTCCACAATGGTTAAACTAATTTACATTCCCACCAACAGTGTGAAACCATTCCTATTTTGCCACAGCCTCGCCAACATCCATTGTTTTTTTTTTTTTTTTTGACCTTTTAATAATTGCCATTCTGACTGGCATGAGATGGTATCTACTTGTAGTTTTGATTTGCATTTTTCTAATGATCAGTGATTTTGCGTTTTTTTCCATATGTTTGTTGACCATGTAAATGCCTTCTTTTGAGAAGTGTCTGTTCATATCCTTTGCCCACTTTTTGATGGGGTTGTTTTTTTCTTGAAAATTTGTTTAAGTTCCTTGGAAATTCTGGGTATTAGACGTTTGTCAGATGGGTAGATTGCAAAAATTTTCTCACATTCTGTAGGTTGCCTGTTCACTCTGATGATAGTTTCTTTTGCTGTGCAGAAGCTCTTTAATTTAATTAGATCCCATTTGTCAATTTTGGCTTTTGTTGCAATTGCTTTTGGTGTTTTTGTCATTAAATCTTAGCCCATGTTTATGTCCTGAATGGTATTGTCTAGGCTTTTTTCTAGGGTTTTTATGGTTTTGGGTTTTACATTTAAGTCTTTAATCCACCTTGAGTTAATTTTTGTATAAGGTGTAAGGAAGGGGTCAAGTTTCAGTTTTCTCCATGTGGCCAACCAATTTTCGCAGTACCATTTATTGAATAGGAGATCGTTTCCCCATTGTTTGTTTTTGTCAGATTTGTTGAAGATCAGATGATTGTAGATTTGTGGTGTTATTTCTTAGGTCTGTGTTCTGTTCTATTGGTCAATATGCCTGTTTTGGTACCAGCACATGCAGTTTTGGTTACTGTAGCCTTGTAGTATAGTTTGAAGTCAGGTAGCATCATACCTCCAGCTTTGTTCTTTTAGCTTAGGATTGTCTTGGTTATATGGGGTCTTCTTTGGAATCAGAGATCTTGTTCAAAAATCTTAGTTCTGTATCTGGTGTGACTTTTGGTAACTTAATATTTCTGAGCCTTGTGACAGGAATGAGAAAATATACTCCTCATGGGGTTCGTGGAAATATTAAATAACATAAAGCATGTGGAGTGTACATATTAATGAGAGTGAGTATTGTTACCCTTATGATTATTGTCATAGATGGTGGAAAAGGGGTTCAAAAATAAGCAGAGAAATTTCATTCCTGAGCAAAGTCCCAATGGGAGTTGTAGTGATGCTACAAATCCATTTTTTGTTATTGCTTTCTTTCTTTCTTTTTTACCTTGAGATGGAGTCTCACTCTGTCGCCCAGGCTGGAGTGCAGTGGCATGATCTTGGCTCACTGCAACTTCCATCTCCTGGGTTCAAGGGATTCTCCTGCATCAACCTCCTGAGTAGCTGGAGTTACAGGCACCCACCATCACACCCAGCTAATTTTTTGTATTTTTAGTAGAGATGGAGTTTCACCATGTTGGCCATGCTGGTCTCAAACTCCTAACATCAGGTGATCCTCCTGCTTCCGCCTCCCAAAGTGCTGGGATTATAGGTGTGAGCCACCGCGTCTGGCCTGGTTATTGCTTTCAACTATACTGGACCATAGAATGGTGATTTTTTTGACTTTATATGCATATGACTGGTCTCCAGACTCTGACTCAAAGCATTCCCTAGAAGGAAAGCTGGGGACATTTGGCCTCTAGGCTGGGGAATCCTATGCTGCTTTGGAGATCAGTTGATTGGCAGTGACTCAGGGAGGGAGGCAGTAGATGAGGGAGGTGGGGGTGGGATGAAAATACCTGAGACTTCAGGTTTGTGATCTTTGTTTGTTCCCCACCCATCACCACCACCAATCAGAGAACTTTACCTAGACCTCCCAGGTTTGCTTCTTTGGGTTTCCTTTCTTGTCCAGACCAGTTTTTCACTTTATTCCCTTAACAGCCCATCTAGAATTTCCCCCACCAATAAAAACTGTTATTAACACAATTTATTTGGACTGCGTAATTTTACTGAGAATGCATATACCTATAACTAATTTAGCTAGACTTGTGCATAATTATTCCCTAAGCCATCTCTGACTGAGTTGAAACCCAGTAATAGTGCCTCTCCTGTGCTGACGCTAACAGGGAAAGGAAAGCAGAGTAACATGAAGTACTATGACCAAAGTCCTGTTGTTAGTCAGCAGCAGAGCTGAAATTTGAACCTGGCAGTCTAGGACCAAAGTGTGTGCTCTTCATGCATACCTAATGCTGTACTACACCTATAGAGAAGTCAACCAATCCTGTATACTTGGTGTTTAAGGACAAAAGGTAAATTTTATGTGAGCCAAAAAAGGTACTTTCTGGCCTGTGCTAGGGAGCAAGTGGTTTTAGCTATACCCTAAATAATTTGTTTTGTCTGAATCTTTCAACTGGTGCCTAGAGTAAAAGAAAAAGAAGATCATGGCTGAGTGTGGTGGCTCACACCTGTAATCCCAGCACTTTGGGAGGCCGAGGCAGGCAGATCACTTGAGGTCAGGAGTTCGAGACCAGCCTGACCAATATGGCGAAATCCCGTCTCTACTAAGAATACAAAAATTAGCTGGGTGTTATGGCATGTGCCTGTAATCCCAGCTACCCAGGAGGCTGAGACAGGAGAATCACTGGAACCCAGGGGGCAGAGGCTTTAGTGAGCCGAGATTGCACCACTGCACTCCAGCCTGGGCAACAGAGCAAGACTCCGTCTCAAAAATAAAAAGAAGATTCTAAGTAGGTCAATATGTGATTGGCTTGTCTTGATTATCCTGTAACTCTCAGTTTTCTAAGACGACTCTTTGTGTTCAGCAATTTTCTGGCACAGTGTGAGGGCGTGTACTCAGTCCAGCAATTTGTTAGAAAGAGAGAGGACAATGAGAACACAGGTAAAGATAAATATCAAGTGGAGTGAAAGTTGTAGCAACAAAGTGATCGGACCTAAAAATGTATGATAGGTACAGAATTTATATGGCTTTGAAATCATTTATATTTTTAAAAATTTAGTAGCAATGAAGATAAAGACCTCAAGAAAAGATTAAAAAGTGAGTGTTAAGCAGATTTGGGGAGATTGCCAATGGCTACCACTTTATCAATGTTCTTTGGAGTCTCCAATGACTTGCCTGATCATTTAACTTATGTCTTCTCGTTTCAAATAGCTACCCTGAACACATTAGCACCAATAATGGTCAGGTCCAGCTGATTCAAACTCTATATATTATAAAGCAGGATATTTTGTTAAGGTAACCAGTAAGAAATCAGTTTTTGAAAGCCATTTTAGGTATCTGCAAAAATAAGTGGTTTTAGGTTTCAGGTATCATAGTTTTTCAACATACACATTATCTTCTTAAATGAAATTTTGTCTTGAGAACTTTTAAAGTAAAATTTGTAAGGCTGGAATTATCCAATGGCAAGAGAATTCATTAAGGCAAAGAAAGGGAAAAGCAAATCATGTTCTCTCAATATCTGGCCCAGTTAGGTTGCCAGTTATTGATTTAGTCTGGGATATAGTAGCATTAAATCTTCCTCATTATGCAAGTCCTGTATATCTTTTTTAGCTTCTCTACCTATGCTTTAATCTCTGGGTCCAAACTTAAGTGCAACGTGCACAAACCATTTTAATATGTCCTGTGTCACTGGGAATACATTTATTCAGAAAGTTCCCCCCTGCATTATGAGTTTGTTTGGTTTGGAAGGGAATCCTCTTAATAAATAAAGCATCCCATTGTTCACCCGACATAGTGACCTGAACCGAAAGCCATTCTAGATCACAATGACTGTGTTTGTGACTTCTTCTTTGGAACACTAAGAAGAACACTAAGAATGTTCTTTTTTGGAACAGCCTACATTTTTGAAATCCGCACTGTAAATTATGCATAATAACCTAGATCAGGGTGACTCCTTCAAGTTTTTTAGGGCTTGCTACTCAAAAAATGGTCTGTGGACCAGCACCATCAAAAATGCTGAATCTCAGGCCCCACCCTCAACAGATCAGATCAGAATCTGTCTTTTACAAGCGAATTGCTTGAACCCGGGACGGGGAGGTTGCAGTGAACTGAGATCATGCCACTGCACTCCAGTCTGGGTGAAAGAGCGTGCCTCCATCTCAAAATAAAAAAAAAAAAGTTAATCTGTCTTTTAATGATCTCCAAGTGACTGGTATGTACAGTAAAGTTTCAGAAGCTTTGCTCTAGTAAGTGGGTACAGAGGTAAAGATCAGTAATTCAGAGCTAATGCAACTGGACAACGAAGGTATCTTCCTTCAACTCGCTCATACAAAAACAGAAGAATTATTCGTAGGCAATGCTTATACAAGTTATTAGTTTCCAAACAAATTGTATTCTTGAGCTGCAGTTGTGTTTATTTCCGGACAGAATAGCATGAGGGTGTTAAAGAGGATGAAATGATAAGGTAGTGTGTTAATTTGACTGGAGGAGGTTCAATCTGACCAGGTGTGAGGATAAAATCAAGTCTTATCTTTAGCACACTGATCTACTGGCTTTGGTCTTTATCTGTCACTTTTATTTATCATTTTCTTAACTCCCATTGACAACTCACAGATCACCAGACATGATTAGCTGTTAATTGTTTTGGCAAGATGCTTAATATTACCACTTTGACTGTTAGTAGCATTGATCTAGGAACAATTTTTATTTCTTCTTAAAATGTTTCCATGTCATTTTGTAGACTTTCTTTGTCTAGGTCATCATAATAAGGAATAAGGCAAAAGAAAAACATATGTGAATAACCTGGTTTTGTAAATATACTGCATATGCTACATGTGGGCATTGACTTGAAAATATTCCAGAAAAATCATTTAAGTTGATAGATTTATGATCATTAATATAATTCTGTCTACTGGACTATAAGCATAATAGTTATAGGGACTATATTTTCTGGATCCAAAATTAAAACAATATATAACCAAGAGTGAGGTAATTAAAATTATAAGTGTCCTTGGAAATTTGATGAGTAGGTTAATTATTGTTCACTAATACAAAATGATTCTATAAAATTTACAAATGACAGGATCACAGTTGAGTTAATGAAGCTCTTTATTTTGGGGTTACATCTCTAATCTTTTTGGGGACACTCAATAATGTATGTTATGGCTTACATTATTAAGACTTTTAATTGAAGTATAATGCACATGGAGAAAGGTACATATTATCCTAAGTATATCACTTGATACGTTTTCACAGAACAAACACACTCATCAAGAAATAGAATAGAATCAGAACCACGGAAGCCTTTCTTGTGCCCCCTTATGTTTTTTTCTGCTTCTTCTCCTATGTAGGTAACCTCTATCATGCCCTTTAACAGCACAATTTAGTCAGTTTTGTACTTTTGTATAAATAAAATCATACAGCATATTCTTTTTTGTATATAGCTTTTTGATTTCAATATTGTTTTTGAGATACATCAGATTGCTGTGTAGAAGTCTACTGTGTGAATATACCACACAATGCCTTTTACAGTTGATGGCCATGAAGGCAGTTTTAGTTTTGGAATATTACAATCAATGCTGTTCTGAACATTCTAGTACATGTTTTGGGGTGAACATGGATAGGTATTTGTGTTAGGTGTCTGTCTGACAGTGGAGTTTCTGGATATGCAGTGTTTCACTTTAGTAGATTCCACCAGCTAAAGGGGTTGTGTCAATGTACATATCAGTGTATGAGAAATCAAGTTTTCCCACATCCTCTCCAGAGGTTATTATTTTCTGACTTATTAAAAACTTTAGCCCTTCTGCATGTCTAGTGATATCACATGTAGATTTAGATTTGATTTTTGATATGGCTTACATGTAACCGAGGTTCGAGGAGACTCATGTTGAATATTATAAGTGGTCATAGTGCTACAATCACGGGTTGATTGGGATAAAGCTAGGCATGATTTGTGAGATCTAAAATGTTTATTTGCTAAAAAGTACCTACTCTATGGAATTTTACTTGAAATTTTTATTATTGACACTTACCCTTCAGGCTGTTATACAACTGTGGAACTCTTACCTGAGGTAGAGAATTATGCAGCCTATGGAAATTACTTAAATCATAACTGAACATATTTAATTTGATTAACTCATCACCATTGTTTATCATGATGGTGAGAATATCCTTGAAAAGCGGTATGCATGATTTGATTGAACAGTGTTAGTTAATGGAACAGTGAAGGCGGTAGGTGTATGAGTGGGCAAGGAAGTGTAGAAGTGTCAAGCTCATGGCACTAAATAGATATATGGGGTCTTTGGGAGGTTGAGATGGCCAGAGGCCTCCCATCATGGGGGACAAAGAGTAACCCAAGAGTGTATTATTGCTTTACTAGTCTAGACCATAAACAAATTAGACTTTACCCATGATTGGCCCTGACTGCAGTAGACAGGTGCAGATTCTTTTGTATAAAGAGAAAATAGCCATATACTCCTAGACAGCAAATGTTCATCAACTTCAAATTACACCTCATATGCTGCTGCTGTCTGGACCATTGATGGATGAGCTAGGTCTTTCCAGGTCTAATGCTGAGTAATGCAAATTAGATTCTCTTGAGTTATGCCTAGTGCAGCTGTAGGGCACAAAATAGTTGCCAGGGACGTATCTACATGCCAAATTCTTGCCAATGTTGTTAATAGTATTGTACCCTGTACATGTGCAAGCACTCTTAGTTTTATTAATGACAATACTATGCTTTTGTCCTTTCTTTCACCTTTTATTGTTTGAATAGAGAATAACTTTGGTTTCATCCTATTTGGAAAGTAAATACTAAACTGAAAGGCATGTCCACAGCCCATTCTCCTACTAAGCAAGCAGCAAGTGGGATCAGCTCATTTAAACAGCTCTGCTGTTTCTTGTGGATTTGCATGCTATGGGGAATGGAGGATGTGGAGAAGAGAGAGAAAAATGCCTAGGTCTCCTAGCAAGAGAGGAAAGCAGCTTCATGGGCAGGAATTCCATTTTTGTGTTTCTTAGGGTTTGCGGCTGGCCATCCGTTCAACTCAACGCTTGTCCCCTGATCTGTAACATTTCTGTAACTACCCTCTGGAAGTCATACAAAGACAAGTGATGACCACAGAAGCCATGCTAATCACTTGTTATGAGTGAGCATATAGCAGAAAAAGGGAGAAGATTCTTCTCCCTTCTACAATAAGAACAGAAAGATGGCTCTAGACTGAATTGCTCTTGTGCTATGGCAATGTTAGTTTGCAAGCTATATTACTAAAGTAACTGTTGAAATATATGTTACATTGTGGTAGCTCTGATAGGTTTTTTATGTACCTTTATCATGTGCTTCAAAAGCTCTTTTTAACCACATCAATTCAATCCAATTAGTCTCCCCCCAAATATGGGATTACTGGCAAAAATATGTCATATTACAAAGATGTACTCAATTCACTTCCCTCAAATCGTGTCCTACATACTTTATTTAGGTTTCATTTATAATCTTAGAAAGATATTGTCTTGTCAAAAAAATTCTCAGCTGTCTATGACATACAAACATCTAAAAAGAAAGTGTTCTAGTAGAACCTCAGGTGGAACCGGTAGCACTGAGACCCACCTAGGCATGCTAACCACTAGAGGGCAATATTGGCCATGTACTCAGGGCTCTAATGCCACTGAGGAGAGCAGCCTAGCTACAGAACTCTATACAGACAAATAGTCTTTGTTGAACATCCTACATGTGCTGGAATATTGGCTTGTGATGCCCATGTACATGAATAAAACTTCATTCTTAATCTTGAGGAGTACTTGTTAAAAAAGAAGAGATTACAATCACATATCCATTATGATAAAACCATGAATTGTATTTCAAATTTTATTTCCATACTAATTGATAGATGATGCACCAATTCAATGCTGATAACATTAAATAGAGATACAAACATTGCTACCTGAAAACTATTCAAAGCATAAATGGAAATAATTTGGAGGACAGAATGATCTGTTTTTATTATTCTTCACTATAGAGTGATCTAATTTAAATAAACATATCTTGCTGATTTTTTAATAGGTCAATGATTTCTCTTGTAGTATAGGTAGACCATCTGTTTTCTCTTAGTAGGACTCATAATTTTCATTAGTTTTACCATTAAAAAGATGAGAGTAAGTTCTCACTGAATTATCCATATTTATCTCCAGAATTAAATATTATTTTTTAATTTAAAGGAAATATCAGCTTAACTGGTTATTTCATAGGTTAAATGAATGTTGAAGTCATTCAGGGTAAAGCCATAATCTTACTACTTTACTGACTTTTCCATTAGCATAAAAACGGTATGTCAGGAATATCACATATTAAATACTTCCTAGATACTTTGTAAAATTTCATCAAGTGTAAGTTCTTAATTTTTAACAAATAGCAGACACAATCTTGGTATATTAATGTGATGTCAAAAAAATTAACCATTTCAGATTAAGACAACATTTGTTTTGTATGTTTCTTAAACATTAAAAAGATATAGTACCATTAAAGCTGACAGCTTTTCAGTCAACGTTGATTAAATTAAGCTCAGTTTGGAGAATAGGAAATGAAGAAACTAGACTAGAGCAAATAAAAAAGTCTCAATTAACAACATTACAGTTGTGACATGTGGACAAAAGCCAGATTAAGCAGATGCTATCATCAATTCATTTGTTGCCATGTTTGCAGTGTGGCAACTGGCTCCAGAGACAGAAGATATTCTGGAAGTGGTGCATCCTGGGATGCCGTTTTTTGTTTACGCCACAAATGATCATCAGTCATAATGATGCAGTGATATTGGTCCTCACATCAGGAACTGTCAAAGTGGAAATCAATGGAGACCAAAGCATTACATCTTATTCTTTAAAAAAAAGAAAAAAATCTCAAATATTTCTAGATTTTCCCTAAAGGAAAACAAACTCTCCTTTTCCCTAAAAACCAGAATCTATAAGCATTTTTAATATATTTAGGAACTTGTTTATGACATATATACCTTAGGTAGCTCAACAGACCAAAATTCCATCAAGTGAAGAGATAAGCATGCATTACATGGCTTCTTTATTTAATTACAAAATACAAAAACCCATTAGCAGAATAGCCTGTTGGCCTGGAGAAAGGATGCTGGCCTGCCATGTGGTGGACCTGCAGTTTTCTCTCCAGCTCTGGCTTGCCAAGTTGGCGGGGGCTTGGAGAGGAGTCACTGTGTACAGAGTCTACTTCAAGAAGGAAATGTATAATGATGCTGAACTCTGACCACTTCATTGTCTTCACATTGGGGGAATAAACATTAAATTCCTACAACATATGGTTATAAAAGACATTTTGTAAATGTTTTATTCATAATTTGAATTTGAACCAAGTGTCTCTAGAAAAAATATTGATGAAATTATAAGTATAAACCTATATTCTAGTGTGGATTCTGCTACCAGCTATGCGATGAGGGAGAAGTCATTTTAAATAACTTAAAATGTCTGGTTTTTGTATTTGCTTTGTATTGATAACTGACCTGACTTAGCCATAGGAAGTGTATGTGGATCAAGTGAGATTATGTATGTGAACAACACCATGTTCATTGGAAAGCAGAGGTCCTTGTTCTGGCATTCATGGCTGGTTGTAAGGCCTTCCCTGAAGTGACATTAGTAAGTAGATGTGAGCGCCCTTATGTTTACTAGGAGGGCTTACATCTACTTCTCAAAATGTTTTGACCCTGAAAATATTTAAAGAAAATCACTGCTGTAAATGTGAAATATATGTAAGTTATCTTATTTTCACTATTATTCCATTAAATGATTCATTTTAAAATCTTTTAACTCTTTTGTTATTTCAAGTTGAGTGGTAATTTTAATTTCACCATTGATAATTTGTTCCCCAGTTTACACAGATGCATCCTTCTCAAATGCAAACAGAAGACAAATCAATGCTCTTGATGGGAGATTATCATACTTTCAGGTCGAGACATTTTTAAATGTAATTTTAAAAGCCTATAATACCAGATGTTCACTGGAAGGAGGAAAAAAGACTTGGAAGTAGGCAGAAGTACCTCAGAAAGTGGGGATAGCCTGTCTCCAAGGAGAGCATTTGTCAAGGAGAGAAGAAGGGGCATCCCCATCAGCTGGATATCTATCAGGCTTTCTTTTTTATTTTTTTTATTTTTTTGAGACAGTCTTGCTCTGTCACCCAGGCTGGAGTGCAGTAGCAGCCATCCTGGCTCACTGCAACCTCCACCTTCTGGGTTCAAGAGATCCTCCTGCCTCAGCCTCCTGAGTAGCTGGGATTACAGGTGCCTGCCACCACATCTGGCTAATTTTTGAATTTTTAGTAGAGACAGGGTTTCACCATGTTTGCCAGGCTGGTTTGGATCTCCTGACCTCAGGTGATCTGCCTGGCTCAGCCTCCCAAAGTGCTGGGTTTATAGGCATGAACCATTGCACCTGGCCCTATCTTTTATTCTTTAGTCTCACTCTGTTTATTTGAAACAAAAAGTTAATACTGTTTTTAAATGATAAAATAGTACTTGTTTATGGAAATTTCTCAGATAATACAGCCTTGCAGAGTGAAAAATCCTTCATCACCCAATCCTCAACTCTGCAAATGGTAACTTTTATTAAGTGCAAAACAATTTGTAACATTCTAAAATAATAACTTAGAGTTATTTTTTGATATTATTTGTTTGATAAGTATTTATGGAATGCTAACTGTACCTAGCTCTCTATTTGACTCAGGGGCAGAAAAAGTGAACAAGATGGGTGCAGCTACTCTCATCATAGATGTGCCAATCATCAGGGGGCATAGAAAACAAATAGGGGAGACTCCGTCTCAAAAAAAAAAAAAGGCAAATAGGCAATGACAATGCTATTAAAGAATACTATGAGAGGCTGGGCACGGTGACTCACGCCTGTAACCAGCACTTTGGGAGGCCGAGGCAGGTGGATCACCTGAGGTTGGGAGTTCGAGACCAGCCTGACCAACATGGAGAAACCCTGTCTCTACTAAAAATACGAAATTAGCCGAGTGTGGTGGTGCATGCCTGTAATCCAAGATACTCGGGAGGCTGAGGCAGGAGAATTGCTTGAACCCAGGAGGAGAAGAATGTGGTGAGCTGAGATGGTGCCATTGCACTCCAGCCTGGGCAACAAGAGCAAAACTCTGTCTCAAGAATACTATGAGAAATTTCAGGAGGACCATCTGAAAGGGAAGTAAAGCTAAGCTGAGATTTAGAGCAGGTGTTGGAAGCCCAGTTGGCACCGGCGGAGGAAGGTAGTAGAGCAGTCATATTTTATTATAGGACATGTATATAAGTAATTTACTCATATAATCAGTTTTAGCAAATCTTGTTTTGGAGTCTTTCTGTAAGCATCTTTCGGCTCTATTCAATCACTGGCTGACGTGATGGTTGTTTTATAAAATTTTCTCCACCTACATAAAATCCAGATTCTATTCACTTTCAGTAGCACCAACCACAGTGCCAACTCACCTGTCAAAGCTCCCTAATCATTCAAATTCATGTCCACATTCACCAAGTAAAACAGAATTGAATTAGAGATAGTCATAGAATTGTTCTCTATTTCATATGTGCAAATTTATTCTCAAATAGACTTCAAGGATGTTAGGAGCAAGATACATGTATTCTTCTATACCCTGTAGCACAGTATTCCTCAATATTTTGTACTGGAACCCACAGGAAAAAAATTACAAATTACGTTGAGATTCAGTATGTACATATGTAATGCACTCTGATATTTTCTATTCACTTCTCTTTCATTTTATTTGTAAAAAAAAATGCTGGTTGAGACCCACCAAAATGATTTTATGACCCTAAATTGATTTCCTTATGGCTTTCAACCTACAATTTGAAAAATACATATCTAGAATTTATAATACAATGTTGGGCACAGTTTTGGGGTCAATTAAAAAAAAACACTTGCTAATTCATGTTTAATCAGAATGTTTCTTTCAGCCACATAGGAGGGAAGGTCTTTGAACTTACAACTTACATTACCTAGTACAAGGAAGATAGGAAAATTAAAGGGAGCAGGACCATTCTTCCCAGGATTGTGATTTTTATCAGTCTAAGATCTAATTCCTTGTTGTTGTTGTTGTTGTTGTTGTTGTTGTTGTTGTTGTTTGAGACAGGATCTCACTCTGCAGCGGCATGATTGTGGCTCACTACAGCCTCGACCTCCCAGGCTCAGATGATCCTCCCACCTCAGCCTCCCCTGTAGCTGGGGCTACAGGCACGTACCACCACGCCCAGATAATGTATTTTTGTTTGTGAAGACAGGGTTTTGCCATATTGTGCAGGCTAATCTCTAACTCCTGGGCTCAAGTGATCTACCCGCCTCTGCCTCCCAAAGTGCTGGGATTATAGGCGCAAGCCACCGCACCTGGCGAGATCTAATTCTTTTTATCCCTATCATAGAGTAAAACACAAGGAGCAAAATGGGGAGGTAAAACAGTTGTCTTGTCGTGAGTCAAATCTTCACAGCATCATTTCTTTTGTATTGCTTGAAGTGTTTTGCTGGAGAACAGTCAAATGTAGATGACATGGCAATACTGGTTATTCTGTTTTATTTTCTGAGTATGTAACAAAAATGTCCAGAGCTTGGGGAACATAAAAAGGAAATGATCAATCCTGTGAGAGTTGTGGATAGGTGTGGAGGCTGCAGAACAAGAATGGTAGATGGTTTAGGAAGGCTTCACAGAATAAAAGAGGAACTTGTTGCTGCGAAGGAAGGGAAGCAGGCATTGTAGAGACAACAGCATTAGCAAAATCACCATATAGGGTAGTACCAGGAGGATAAGATATTGTGACTGATAGAAGAAGGGCCAAAAAAGAGAAGAATCCATGATAATGTCTTCTCCAATTAAGTGACTGTTGATGACAGAAAAAAGGAACTCAGAAAGAACAGGGCTGAGAAGTTTGAAGAAGATAATGCATCTGACTTCAGACATGCCAATGTCAGGGTTCATTTAAAGTAAACTATTTGGGGGAAAATTTACAAAATCAATGAAAAATGAAATACAATGAAAATTATATAATCTGTTTTAAAATTGTGCTACTGCAAATTATTTTCTATACTGTTTCATGAAATTACTTATGAAGCTAGTTCAAGTTGGGTGGAATAAGACTACTGTCACTGGTATTAAAAATTGGTTTTGGCTGGGTGCGCTGGCTCACGTGTGTAATCCCAGCACTTTGGGAGGCCGAGGTCAGGAGATCGAGATCCTGGCTAATGCAGTGAAACTCCGTCTCTACTAAAAAATACAAAAAATTAGTCGGGCGTGGTGGCAGGCGCCTGAAGTCCCAGCTACTCAGGAGGCTGAGGCAGGCATGAACCCGGGAGGTGGAGCTTGCAGTGAGCCGAGATCATGCCACTGCATTCCAGCCTGGGCAACAGAACAAGATTCCGTCTCAAAAAAAAAAAAATGGCTTCAAGGATTTAATATCAATAACGATAAAAGGCAATGTATTAGGTATAGGGAGTTGTCTAAAGGTGTGGTTGCTACAAAGGCTACCCTTGTTTAACACGTTATTAATGAGCTAGAAGAGGAATTTAACAGATGATATATAGGAAGATTAGAAGAAGAAAAATGGATCGATGGGGAGAAATTTAAATTATATTTGAAAGATGAATATATTTGTGGTTAATGAAACAACACAAATATTCAGTGGCTAGGGGAAAAACCTGTAAAGTTACAAGAACAAAAGAGATATAGTGTGCAGATAGGCACCAAATTAAACTTATTCACAATAAGAGAAAACTGAATGTAGTCCATTCCATTACAAAGAGTTTTTTTTTTTCTCAAAACATTGTGGTAATAGTTTTCCCCCACAGCCTTTGGGAATCTTAGTCTATGTCACAAAGAATATTAGTAACAATTGCTAAGGGATATGGAATAACAGGTAACAAAAAACCTGGTCATCTAGGCTGATTAGGAGTTTTCATATTTTTGAAAACTTATATAAAAGGCACCATTTTACATCATAACAGTGTGGCTCTGAAATGAAAATAAAATATAATTGAATTTTGAAAACTAAAGCTCTTACTTTTTTTTCTAGCATTTTAGATAGCCATATAGGTCCAGTGAAATGTTGCTAAAGATGAGGGCTATTGTGAAAGTAAATTTTCCTCTCTGAACATGTACAAGAGGAATTATTTCCAGAAGTATTTAAAGAAATCTGTTTCATTCAAAATTAATCTTGGGGTATAAACTAAATGGATGGCCTTTTTTCATCTTTGCTCTATTTTCCTTTTTATGCAAATCTTTTTCTGATTACAAAGTAGTGTTTATTGTAAAAAATGATTTTAAAAAAGCACAGATAAGTGATTGAAATTATTCATAATATGTCATCATTTAGGGCCACCCGGAGTTAACCTTTTAGTGTTTATTCATCCGATCTGTTTTCTATGCCCATAGAAACAAAATAAAATTGAGAACACACTTCAAATAGTGTTTTGTAAGCTTCTTTTCATTTAATAATAAATGATGAAAATTTCCGTGCTGTTAAATTGTCTCCTATAACATGATTTTAATGGCTACGTAGTGTTCCATCACATGAATGTGCCGTATTTTATTTAATAGCATTTTATTTTGCATATGAGTTGTTTATGATTTTTAGCCGTTATAAATAGCAGTGATGATCTTTCTTTTACATAAACCTATGTTCACCTGATTTATTATGACTAAAGGATATAATATAATTCCTAGGAGTGGAACTGTTGGATTAAAGAGTATTAATGCTTTTAAAATAGCATTGAATATGTATTCTCAATATTCCTTCCATAAAAGTTGTACCAGGGCACGAAGTGCCTATTTACCTCTTCCCCTGACTAGAAGGCTACTCAGGGAGGCTATGTTTACACACAGATAACACAATAATAATGTGTTTTATGTGTTTCGTGTTTGCCTTTTTCCAAAGTATTTTCTAATTTGATTCTAATGAAAACTTACACAAAGTATATCACACATCATGGCCAATCCTGGAAAGCTAGTTAATGTTTTGCAGAGAAAATAATATTTAAATGAAAGAAATCTCCATATTTGACATACCTAAAAACAATCTATGCATCTGAGCCAGGGCCATGTAGTTACAGGGCTACAAATTGGTGATAGAAGTGAAGCCCAAGAATATTAAGTCATGCTAAGAGAAATCAAAGGTCTGGTGTAGGAAGGACACTGATGGGTCAGATGATCAGCACATCGCTGGCAAAGGTCAAAGTGATGCAGGAAAACATAACCCAGGGAGTTAATCAGAAATCAAAATATACAAGGGATGTCTACAGGAAGCATAATATAGGATTGCCGAAGTGAACTGGACATTTCAGAACCACATGCTGGAATGGATGTGGAATGCTCTGGAATTGGAACGTCTGGGTTTGAGTCCTTGTTCGGCTCCTTATTTATTAAGTGATCATGTTTTTCTATAAGCCTCATCTTTCTCATCTGCAAAGTGGGAATCATCATCACACAAGCTGCAAGTATTGCTCTGAGGATTAAATGAGATAATTTGGTGATACTTTATACATTTTAAATTACTATAGAAAGATCAGTTATTATTGGGTGAAGGGACATTCAGTGAAGCAGGTAAAAATCTGGGATGAAGAATGAGTTCATGTCCTTTGCAGGGACATGGATGAAGCTGGAAACCATCATTCTCAGCAAACTAACACAGGAACAGACAACCAAACACCTCATGTTCTCACTCATAAGTGGGAGTCGAATAGTAAGAACATTTGGACGCAGGGAGGGGAACATCACACACTGGGGCCTGTCGAGGGGTGGGGGGCTAGGGGAGGGAGAGCATTAGGAGAAATACCTAGTGTAGATGATGGGTTGATGGGTGCAGCAAACCACCATGGCACGTGTATACCTATGTATCAAACCTGCACATTATGCACATGTATCCCAGAACTTTAAGTATAATAATAAAAAAAAAATCTGGGGTGTCAGAAGTTAGGAGACACATCAGATAGGACCTAAAGGACTTTAGAAAGACAAGGGAAAGCTCCTATGTGATCATTTCTACATTTTTATTTTTAAAATAATTCCTATAAAACGTATTATTTTGTGATTACAGAAGTCCTACATGCCTACTACGTAACATTTAGGAAATTTGGAAAAGCTGCACAAAAAACATTATAAACCACCTTTTCTTTTGCCACCCAATTAACTGTGTAAAATGCTTGGTTCAGATTCCGATTATGTCTTTTAGTAACAATGTGACCTTGGGTAAATTACTTAGCCTCATTTTTCTCATATATAAAAGGGAGATAATAATAGTTATAATGGTTAACACTTATTGTACACTAAACATTGCTAGTCCCGCAATCAGTAATTCATTTAATTTTTTTTTTTTTTTTTGTTGAGACAATCTCACTCTATTGCTCAGGCTGGAGTGCAGTGGTGTGATCTTGGCTCACTGAAACCTCTGCCTCCCAAGTTTAAGCGATTCTCATTCCTTAGCCTCCTGAGTAGCTGGGACTACAGGCACGAACCACCATGCCTGGCTAATTTTTTGTATTTTTAGTAGAGATGGGATTTCATCATTTTGCCCAGGCTGATCTCAAACTCCTGAGCTCAGGTTAAGTTACACAACTTGTAGGATCATCAGGAAATAAAATGGGAGCATAATTACTTGACATTAACAATCATGTGTGGCCCGGTGTGGTGGCTCACGCCTGTAATCCCCGCACTTTGGAGGCCGAGGAGAGTGGATCACGAGATCAGGAGATCGAGACCATCCTGCCTAACACGGTGAAACCCCATCTCTATTAAAAATACAAAAAATCAGCCGGGCGTGGTGACGGGCGCCTGTAGTCCCAGCTGCTTGGGAGGCTGAGGCAGGAGAATGGCGTGAACCAGAGAAGCAGAGCTTGCAGTGAACTGAGATCTTGCCACTGCACTCCAGCCTGGGCAACAGAGTGAGACTCTGTCTCAAAAAAAAAAAAAAAAAAAAAAAAAAAAAAAAAAAAAAAAAAAAAAAAAATCATGTACATCCGAAGTGCACGGGCAGGACATGAGTGTGGAAATACATATGATGATTTGACCGTAGCTAAGAAAAGTTTTGGGAAGTGTGCATAGAGTACACTTAAGAAATTATGGTCTCTAAATAATGCCACAGTGTTTCCTGATGAACTAAAGTATAGTAAATACATGTTATGTAAGCAAGGAGTACCCCTCCTACATATACATGGTAAAAATCACTCATTGAAAGATTGAAAGCACACCGGGCACAGTGGCTCAGGCCTGTAATCCCAGCATTTTGGGAGGCAGTGGTGGGCAGATTACCTGAGTTCAGGAGTTCAAGACCATCCTGGCCAACATGGCAAAACCCCATCTCTCCTGAAAATACAAACATTAGCTGGGTGTGGTGGCACGTGCCTCTAATCCCAGCTACTTGGGAGGCCAAGGCAGGAGAATCACTTGTACCCAGGAGGAGGAGGTTGCAATGAGCCAAAATCCTACCATTGCACTCCAGCCTGGCGACAAGAGTGAAACTCCGTCTCAAAAAAAAAAAAAGAAAAGAAAAAAAGGAAAGAAAAAAAGAAAGGTTGAAAGCAACACAGTTTTCCAGGAACTTGCACTCCTAGAACCCTTCTGTGTTAGTCAAGATTCTCCAGAGAAACAAAACCAGTAGGACCTTCCCTTCCCTTCCCCTCCCCTTTTTTTCTTTCTTTCCTTTATTCCCTTTCTTTCCTTCCTCTTTTTCCTT